>NC_043999.1:16480495-16727995 GCF_902150065.1 Myripristis murdjan
AGAGCTCACTCCATTTTCATTGTTAACTTTGCAGTGGGCTAGAAGACAAGCATAGGAACACAATTTACCTGTACATCATCCTCATTGTTAGACGTGAAAAGGAGATTACCCTCTCCGTTTTGAGAGGCAGGCCTGACACATAATAGACTTGTTTCAGTAAATGCACCAGATTTGTGAGAAACCCCGAGCAGCAACAAACACATAACACACACACACACACACACACACACACTTGTGCATACACCCGCATAAGTGCAGCAACGTACACACAAATCAGCACTATACACACACCTGGCAGTGTTTCACATTGGTAGTCAGCGGGGACCAGTGTGGAGATTTGTCATCATCCCATGTGTCAGTGCAGCATCAAAGCTGCGTTCCCCAGCCCCCCCCTCCATTCTGTTTCCCTCTGTCTGTTTCACTCAGTGAAGATCAAAGTGCTTCGAAACACACAGGGATTCTCCTCAACTGCCTGATCCGCCATGGGACGGGCTCTCTTTATCAGCTCTCTGCAAACACACTCGTCGAGCCATAATGCATGCAAATACACGTGCACACACACACTAACATGCACACACACATTTGTATTAGAGGATCTGTGCAGACCTTTAATTGAATAAATTTATATTTAACCTCAACCCGCACCATTACAAGCCGTAACATTGAACTTTACCCTAACAATTTAAAGGGGAATGCCACCCAGTTACATAACTGTTATTCTCGTGCCACCAAGATAATTGAGTCACGTTTTCCTACACTAAGAATTGATCCTTGAATTTGAGATTTCACTGGGATCAAAAGTCTGGCCCTGCTCCATAATCAATGAACAGTGTTTGGCATAGCACCTTACACAGTAATACATTATTGTAATCGCATTACTTTTTTTCCTGTAATGTAAAACCACAGAAAAGTAAAGCTTTGCCGTTCTATATTCAGAAATCAGAACACATGCTTAGGTTGTTATTTATGTTGCATTCTTTAGCCTCTTTAACGTTTTCATGGGCATAAATATCTATCATAAGACTCCCTTTGTCTCATCTTGCCTGGAAGTCATGTTGGAAATATTAAAAATGTGAATAAAGTACACATGAATGAGCCAGCAAAGTGGTAAATGCAGCTTGTAAAGCCAAACTTCAGTGCTGCAGGTTTTATCATCATCAAAAGAAAGATTTTGTGAAAGAGTTTGCCATTATTTGGAGCACTCTGCTAATGTAGATTTGTTTATAAAAGGGATTCAATATTTATTGGCCCAATGGACGCAATTTGCAAGTTTTATTTACTTTTACAAAAAGTAATGGGTCATTTATTACATTTTTTCCAGTAATGAACCCCAACACTGACAATATTTATGATATGCAAGAATTTTGTGGGAGTTCTTTCACCAAAATGTGGTTTGAAGTCTGGCCTATTTTCATTATGCATACTGGAAATTCTTCATTTCATACTAGAAAAACTTCATTTTGCTGTGTCAAATCAACTTGGCCTTTTGTGGCTCTGCAAAGTCACTGCCCTATTCACTGTGATTCAGTGGAGCAGCCCTCATTTTACATCCCAGTGACTCAAACTCAAGGGTTCTCTCTGATTTCTAGTTTTAGGAAAGGTCGCCAGTCCATAAACACTGACTAAACCGTCCCAGGGCACAAAATAGAGCTGGCTAGTCATAAGGTACCATGGTTCAACAAGCCTTTTTCCATTTCATCTTACCATATAAGTCTGATTCACTGTTCGTTTAAGCATTCCAGCACTTGGGGAATTTGCAAAACGCCGCACACATGGTTATTGTCCGGCACAAAACCATTTTTTATCACGGCAAGCTGGCCGGTATGTGGAAAACAGCACAGTGGCTTAAAGCACCATGGGAATTTCAGTCCTTTGTTTTTTTCTCTTGTTTTTCCTCAAACTTTAAAATGCAGATCCAGTTTAGCTATACATTACTGCTATGCCATAAATTCCTAGATCAGTTTAATGAATGAAACCATGTGGATGAAGCGACTTTGAAATCTGGGTGCTGCAAACATTCAAAACACTCTCACACCCTTGATAATGCCAGGATTATCACATGATTAGCCTTTAATATAAACCTTATTTTAAGACTAAAGCTTAAAACTAAAGTGGCTTTGTGCAAATGTGAGAATCATCCAATTGTCTTTATTTTTGCATGTTTTTCTTCATTTTTCTACCTTTTTGAGTATATGTTGTCCTACTAAAAGTAGGTGCACACTCACATTGACAGACACTGACACAGAAAAACACCGGTACAGCCTCTCATCGCAGTTTTGTTGTTTTCTAGCGCCACCAGCTGATGAGAATGGTGAATTGCATATGCCAGCACACAGATTTTACCCAGACAGGAAGTAGTCTGGCCAGTCTGGCTGAGCGCTGTCCTTGCTGATGATGTATTATATGTGATTTTTCTTGGCTTTTGTGGTGCTGCCTCTCTCCAAGCTGTGTTAATCTGTCTGACGCTGCTATGTCTGAAAATCTGTCTGAAGGACTAGATCAGTCTCAAGTGGACAACCGGCCTTTGTATAAATGTTCTTTAACCTGATCCTTGTTGCTGTCATCACGTGATCCGTGATCCTTGTGCAATCATTTTATAGGACATTAAAAAACTGAAAATCACATCTTAAGTATTCATCAGGGGCAGCCGGGTGGTCTAATGAGCAGGGAGACTGTCCATCAAATCTCCCAGAGTTGTTCAGTTTCTGCTCTGCTCAAGTGTCCTTGAGAAAAATGCTGAATTCCTACAGCACCTGCTCTGTAGCCAACCCTGACCTCCAGTCTCATGGTGGAGCTTTGGCAAATGGAATGAAGATTTCCAGGAAGATTGCCATAATAATAGATATTTGTTCATGCGTTTTCTGTGTCACATAAAGCCCTCTGGCTGTGGAATCAAGATAAACATTTAAGAATTGATTCAGTCGTAAGTGTAAAATGTGTCTGAGAAATTGACTGGAATGTTTTCCATAGACTGGCATTGCAGAATAGAAAGTAGAAGAATCTGTTTGACAATATGCTGTTTTCTGAATTTGACTATTTAGTGACTAAATTTGTGCATCTTAGTTACCAGTGTTTCAAGTGTGTGCGTTTTTGCATGTACTAAGTGTGACTTTGTGTTTGCAGAGCTGCACGTGTTTGTGTTTGTCTGTACATTTGTTCTAGCATTTAGTTAGCTTATGGTTGTTTGTGGTGTTTCTACTTGTGTGTGTGTGTGTGTGTGTGTGTGTGTGTGTGTGTGTGTATTTCGATGTACGTGTGTGCAGCGGTCACGGTCGGCGTTCTCCCTAACTAGTGACGACTCCCCAGAAAAGGGTCCAGAGGAGGAGAGCACGGGGGCGGGTGGAGGCTTCCCGGAGTATGCGTCTCTGAAGAGGGAGGCCAAGGCCACCTCACTGCCCAGCTGGAAGAGTGTGGACCGCCTGGACAACTCCAGTAAGAGTCACACCCTGTTTCCTTTGATTCCACCTGAAGGCGCAGCTGCTATTTGGCTGCCATTTTCTGTCTCCCCTGTTAAGCATTTGGTTTAATATGAGACATATAATCGCCAGGATCAAAGCAATTCCTCCTTAAAGTCTTGCCAGTTATACACTTAAGGGAAGGCAGCAACATACCCACCCACTGTTCCCTTTACATTTGAATAATTTGCCCGGTGGAGATACATAACTGTCTTATAAATATTGAACACAGTTGTTTCAACACATGCCCATGTAAAGACCTCTGTGGGTGGATTATGCGTTTGAGTCAGACTGAGCAAAGTTGTGTGTCTCTCCGCTACATGCTTCTACCATTCAGAGTCACTGTTTTCAATATGAGACTCCTTTCTTCCTCTCATCAAGATGACAAATTTTGGGGCGTAGTTACTCTTGAAATAAATTATTTACCCATCATGTTTTTGAGCGTAAGTACAGTAGGAAATAAATAATCTGGCAAAGAGTTTGTTTCTTAGACTTTGGCACTGTCTGTTCTTGTCGGTCCAGGTGCGTCCTCAGTGCTCCAGAGCCCAGACGGTAACTGGATCGCCCTGCAGAGCTCCCAGTTGTCCCGGCCCAGCCTGCTGACCAAGAGGAAAAGCTTGGTGTTCAGTGTGTTAGAAAAGGAGTCTGGTGTCATTTCTGCCTATGACGAGATGGGCTCTGAGTCTGACGAGGGCGATGAAGGCGGGTGGGGCGCAGCATTGCGACAGTTTAGACGCAAACTGTCCGACGAGACTTACTACACGGACTCGCAGCACGATCCCGAGTGGACGTACACCCAGCACCTCCCAGTTACCTCGCCTTCCTCTGGCCAGTACACGAACACAGAGACCCTCAACTCAGACTCAGAGGCTTCGTCGGTGCCCTCCGCACGTCCTCGTAAACCGCCACACAACCTGCTGAAGAAGAAAGGACCACCGGACACACATCTGCACCCCCAGCACCACCTGCTGTACCACCAACAGCACCACCATCACCAGAACCTCCCTCCATATCCACTGCACTCAGAGGCACTTGATGTCAACTTCAACCCAAAGGTGATTTGTCTTCACAGTATAATTTTGTCTATACTGTACTCTCTACTGTAGATATTATTTTTATATTAAATATTTACTGATTGTATTTACACAGAAAAAAAATGCAATCCTTATCCATCCTTATGTGATTTAAATTTGATTGTGCATTTGTAGGTTGAGCAAGGATAAAAAACATTCATGAAAAACGTAGGACTGGAAATGAGAAAATTCAGTGTTTCATAAATTAATAATAAGGTCACTGACCCCTAGGTGATGGGAGACAGCAGCGAGGCTGAGGAGAGGCAGAACGACCCTGTCCGGAGGTCAAGGAGACGCAGGAAGAGCAAGAGAGAGTCCTCGACAGAGCAGAGCAGGCCTGGAGGCCAGAGTCACACGCAGTCCATCTACCCACTAGTGCAAGTAAAATATCAGCAGTCTGACTACTTCTATTGACAGCTGTTTACTTACTCATCCTTCAGAACAACTGACTAATAAGTCCCATTAACTATATGTATTCAACAGGGAGCAATTCTACTGTTGTTGTGAAATATAATTTCACCACTGGGAGGCAGCAAAGTACCTTTCCTATGTCATAGAGAATCACTCACAGGAACAGTTCACCCAAATTACACCCAAAAAAGTTATTTCTCTCGTTGTCAGCTGGTGGGGTGTCTAGTCTGCTGTAATTTGCCACGTCTCCTAGCCCCCCTGAGATGAATGGATACTGTTTTATGGAACTGAAACTGTCCAAAATGACACGTGAAAAAACACAGCTACAGCTCTTTCTTAAAACAATGGGAAAACTGTACCTATCTGCCCTCAGTAAGCACTATGAAAGAACGAGTGTCCCAAGCACCCCAACGCAATAGACAAATGCAATTTACAGTCACAGCAGACTGGAAACATCACCAAATCACACAGAAATATCTCATGGATAGACGGCACAAGGAATTAGTGGGGAAATAAGAGCCTTTTTGTGTGCACCTTTTTAATTATTAACTTTTATTTTGTAATGATGTTCAGGCTCCCTGATTTCACACTTCACTAAATGATGAGTATTTGAAATTAGTGAATGATTACTATGTTTTCAGGTATACAAGTTATGAATGCATCTCTTTTCATCCCTCCTCCCTGTGTTCTCTATCTGCCCCCAAGGAGAACAGTGGCTTTCTACTTAATGCCCTTTTGAAGAGGAGTTTAAGTGAGGAGCCAGTTCCTGACACTGTGCCCACAATGGCCTCGGCTATACCCGAGGTCTACACTTTAGATGCCATGACACCTGAGCCAGATGACTTGGACACGGTGGCCCCGAACTCAGCGGCACCCAGTCCTCCTCAGCCAAACCCCTTGGGGTCCCAGCATTGCCCCAGCAGCTCAGGGCCTGGATGCAGCCCTGGAGAGCCTCTGGAACAGGAGCTACGATCTAAACTTAGCCAGCTGGTCAGCCACACCAACAGCAAGGACAGCAGCTCATCCGACGAGGAGTGTGTCAAACGGCCCGTCGACAAACAGACGAATAAAGAGAGCGACAGACAGAAGGAGAAGTCGCGACCAAACGACAGAGACAGAGAAAAGCAGAGGCCAAGTGAGAGGCTAAGAAACAGGGCAAGTAGTAAAGACGGAGAAAAAGGAAGTGAAACGATGGAACAGGTGATCGTATCAGAACCAAAAAGAAGAGAGAGGCTGATGGAAAGCCAGTCAGTAAGAGATGAAGGGAGAGTCAGGGAGCGCAGGTTAGAGAAAGGAGGGAAGAGCTTGGAGGACAGTGTAGATGACAAGGAGCAAAGGAGAGGAGAAAAAGAAGAGGCGAACAGGCAAAGCAAGAGACAGCAAAAAAGAGATGTGGAGAAGGAAGTGGCACAGAAAGGAGGAGTAAGAAGGAGTGGATCCAGTGCAAGCTCGCCTGCTGTTACTCCTTCATCCCTGGAGGGGGTGCTGTCAGACGGACAGGTGAGAAGAGCCACAGATAAAGCACTGATTTGATTTAGCATCCACTGCACTTCTTGTGTTTCTGTCACTCTACTGCAAGTAGTGGGGAATGTCTGGGCTGTCTGTCGTTTTGTAAATGTCTTTTTCTGATTTATTTTCTTCTCTTTACCATCATTTCTTTTATTTATGTCTAACCACCTTCAATATTTGTCGCCTTTGGCCTTCTTTTGTTATCCATGTACTTATGAGACAATCAATTCCATCCTTGTCTCTCTGCTTTTTCTCGTATTTGTCCTTCTGTCTCTGTCCTTCCCCCTTTGTGTGTGTGTGTGTGTGTGTGTGTGTGTGTCAGGAGGGTCAGGATGAATTCGAGCTGCAGCAGAGGCTTCAGTTGCTCTCCTCTCTCTTACAGCAGGTGAGAAAGCAAAGGCATCCTTGGATAGCCTGAGCAGGATGCCATGCTTGAAGATAACCAAAACACCCCGGCTAACCTCTCACCCCACTCCAATACCCACTAACAACCATAAACACTAACTTGCATGCAAGCATACATACACACACACTTACACCTACTTTCAGATGCAGACATTCATATAAATGCATATGCATGCAGTTACTCAATACAGGCATGTTTGTGGGCACGCATTACCCGAGTTTTTGCTAAACCCTTTTTGCCTCTCTTGAAGTAGTTTCATACACTTTATAACTAGGTTGAGAGGGAAAGAGGGAGAGACACAGAAGAGAGGACATGGATAACATTGCAACAGTACTAATGATCGAATATTCAAAGAAAAATGCATCTTAAATTCTTAGATGCTCTTAAAACACAATGATTGGCAAGGTACCCTGAATTTGTGGGCCATGTTGTTGTTTGGTGGTGTATTTTTCTTTGTCTGTGTATTTTTTATTTGGAGGCAACACCATGACGTCACATCAGAATACAGTGGCGTATGGTAGCATAAAATCAGTGATCTAAACATTTCAACATAAGGTTTTACATTTTGGTGTTAGTCTCTCAGAAAACAAGAGGAAGGGTCTCTTTCTACACTAGGACATGGTGGGATTCACAGTGGGAATTTGGCACAAGGCTCTCTGGGAAATGTGGGAAAGCACGATCTGACTTGTCAAGGAAGTGGTTTAGGCAGGTTGAGTGGATGTGGGTATCCTAAGAAAAGTAAATTACCACTACCACAATTACCACAAATAACTCATGGAATGCATTACACAGACTGATGATATAGAGCAGCGAAAGGGTCAGAGTTTTGATTTTTCCTTTAATGACATTATATAACCAAAACGGGAAACTTTGCACGGCCAAAAATAAAGCAACAGGAGAAATCAGCACTGAAGGAACACAAATAACATCCTGCCATATATATGTACTGTGTACACAAAATATTAGGAGCATGATTGATTTTACATAACAAATCCACTGTACTTATTAAATGGAGAGATTAAAGAAATAGAATTGTTACTTTTTTTTTCTTTTTTTTTTAAAAAGATCATTTTAGTTTTAATTAAGAGGCAAACCACAGGATGGATTAGAAAATGCAGCCTCAGTTTCAAATACACAAAAGAAAATACAATCACATACAGTATGAGGAATGTGAACCTAAAAAAATCAAGCAAGTAATAATGTAAATATCCAGGTAAGCATATTGACAAGCCCAGACACATATGCACATCACTGCTGCGTGTGTGCCACATTTAAGTGTGTGGCGGAGGACTGCGGCGGTCAATAGCTCATTATAAAGGTGGCTATGAGTAATGCTCACCTTGCACAATACATAAATGACACATCCACCAGCGTGATCTATTTCTGCCAGTGCTCCTCAGTCCCTTTGAAACCAACCAGGAATGTTGGTGTGATGTCAGCAGGGACAGACACATGACAACGATAGCTATGTTTGTGCTCGTCTATTCCTTATTTAGTATTTCCCTCAAATGTAGGCCACTCTTTCAACCTTTTCATTGCCACAGGAGATGTGCAAAATTTCGCTCTCATTAAAAACAGTAGTAATGTATTAGTATTGATCGGATGTACTTTAATCCAGGTTGACAGAATACAAACTCAGGGACTAAAATGCTTTACACACAGTATAGTATATATAGAAATATACTTGGAATTCATTGATCAAAGTCCTCTAAAATTTTTACCATTTTGTAAGGTTTTAAGAGAGCTAAAAGCATTTCTATTCCATAGGGAATTTTACTTTCAAGACAGATTTTTTTTTTTTTTTTTTTTTTTTTTTTTTTTATTCACTGATATTTGTCTATTAATTTGTATTCCATAGCTAAATCAACAAGACTTGCGCTCTCAACATCAGTCAGTCGTGTGTGTGTCAGTGTGTTTGATCTGCATGGTGATGATGTGGCTCTTTGGAGTGGATGAGAGCGACAGACTCTCACCATTGACCGCTCTCCATCGACCATCCTCAGTCAATATCTCAGAATGTCCGTCTCCGCTTCAGTCTGTTTTTTTTATAAATCGTTGCTGAGTGGAGGTTGGGGGGAAAAAAAGATAAGAGCTTTATTAGGTTGTCTCCTATCTCTCACCTAATACTGCATCTTGTCTTTGACCAGAGAGCCATCCCCCCACCTCTTCCCCCTCCCTCTCTCTTGTTAGCGGCCCAAACCCGCTCTTTCAGACTGTTACACGACGGTGTCTCATGTGCAGGGATCAATGCACCCCTGATCCTACTGATCAAAGTTTCAGCCAGGGATTAATTCATTAAATAATTAAGACTATCTTTCTTCACCACACTCTGACTTACTCACTCTGTTTTCATCTAATTGTAACAAATAACATCAATGGCTTCTCATGGGTGTGAATGCATAGCCTGAATTTGGAGAGTGGAAAAGCAAGCTGCTCCATTACCTCAATAAACTTAATGATACTAATGTGTAATACTGTGTAAATCTCAGTGAAAAATTACAGTTGTCGATACATGTTTGTGAAAGGCATGTTAGTGTAGCACCAAGAACCGCATGCTTTAGACATCTACTGTCAAACTATCTTATATAATAACTAATATTTTTGCTGTTTGTTGGAAAGGCTGATTGTTTTACAGTGATGCAACTGGGGAAGGTCTCTAAGAGACATTCACTGCAACATATTTTATCACTGCAAAGTCTCAATAGAAAAGAAAATATCAGCAGTTCCTTTGTCTCCTTGAAACCTTCCTTGTCTCCTTTCCTCCTCTTCTTGCACTACATTTTCCACCCCAGTTCTTCCTCCTGCACCTGATAATTCCTCACAGGTCAAGCATGTATGTGTGTGTTCACAAAGCAGCTTATTATATATATGTGTGTGTGTGTGTGTGTGTTTGTTGAGGTTGGGAAAATCTTACTTTCTTCAGATAAACAGTACTGATGTTACTCATGTTAAAGTCATGTCACACTTGATTTGGGAAGCTGTGCCCAGATTATTAAAGATAGCATTACTTACACTTAGATGACCTCTTTATCAGATTATCTTGGAAAATCAGCAGCAACCAGTACAATGCCTCCTGGAACTTAGCTTTGAGGCTAACTACTTTCCATTAGCGAGCCACAGTAAACAAATATATTTCCCTAAAATATGAATCTATTTCCTGCCACCTATTCATTTCAGGTATATATATATTTCTATGGAGGGGAATCGGATAAATAATAAATGTTTGATTCACAACATTTGTATGATGTGCAAATGTTGACTCGACTCCACCAACTTTAACTTAAAGTTGCTATTCTGCACAAGTAGACATATTCCCTAAAATTAATCATGATTTTTTTTTTTTTTTTTTTTTTTTTTATGTTGTTGCTCACAAGCGAGGGTGTGCAAAGTTGGGAAGAATAAAAATTTAGGTTGTGGAGTGATTGCATCCCTCCACCATTGCTTGTGACAGTAGTTTTTAATCCGTACCAGAGCTGCTTGTTTGCCTTTGGAGAAATCAACTTAATAGGCCTCCATTTCATAAAAAGGACAGACATCAGATTGTCACTGTTTCGTGATGTTTTTCACACCCACTGGTGACAGTATAAATCATTTTAATGAGGAGATACATGTTTTAGTTTCTGATGCCTTTAAATAAAGGTGCTATACATTCATTAATTAGAATATGTATGCACCATAGCAGTGGTTGCTCTGCCTTATTCAGGCTGACGGCCAATAAAATGTTCAGGCTAATTAGGTTTTGTGTATCCTTTGTAGGCTGCAGCGCTGATTGTGTCATGTGTGCATGTGAAACTGGAATTCAGAAAGATGTGGCATGCAGAGCTGTATTTTCAGAGGAAAGATGGTGGGGAATTTCACATCAAGCAATTTTTGCAAATCCTTTTTACAACTTGCAACATAAACACATGGGTTTAGTTGCTGGAAAGAAAAACCCTACATACATTGAAACAGTAATACTGGCCAGACAGACACTAATCCAGGTCGTGTTGTGGGTTTAATGTTTGGGCTCACATTCGGTTTCACTCATTCTGACACCTGAGACAAGATTAATTCGGTTATTTTCATTGTTGTCCTGGTTGAAGACACGTATTATGCACAGTCATGTTCCCATACTTATTATCAAGGGCCTGGAATTGTGACAAAAGTGCTGATGTTGGTAGAGGTGCAGGGAAAAAAACTGCCAATATTTAATGTCCTCAATAAGTGGATTTGATAGATTGTGCTGTAATGATTATGGCACTTTGGGTTTATATAAGTCATAATTAAGAACTCATTAAATCCTGAGATGTCTTAGAAGTCTACTTTTGCAGAATAACAAACAAAGAGTCAATTTTGGTAGAATTTATCTTTAATCAATCTCTATTAGGTTGCAACCTAATGCAGATTTTTGATTGGTGTTTTATTTTCTAACTCTGGGTGTGCATGTGTGTGTGTATGTGTGTTTTCTGTCCGTGAAGCAGAAGTACTCGGCAGCCTCTCTCTGCAGCATCACCACGGAGGTGCTTAAGGTTTTGAACGCTACAGAGGAGCTGATCGGTGAGGCAGGGGGGGAGAGCTTCACCCCATCTGAGTCCATGAGCGCTTCGCCCATCTCCAGCAGCTCGGAGACCCGCAGGCTGGACCAGAGGCTCACCAAGATGGAAGAGAACGTAAGCGAGACAGCAGCTTTGTTCAAAGTCCACATGCAAAAAAGAGAGCGGCTGATCATTTAAAGCCTTAAATTGAGATTTTTTTTTAATCTGTTTTCATTTTTGAGACTGCTGTTCTTATTCGTCATAGTTTAGAAAGTTGCACTGTTACCTACAGTATATTCATGTTTTAAGACATGAGATCAGATTATGTAGTTTGGTATGGTTTTCATAATCTCTCTATAGCCACAGTAGTTTCCAGAGGTCATAGGGTCATGATGTTCTTATGATCAAATGTGTTTTTCCCAACATTGGCTAAAAACTGGCGCCATCAAGTCTGGAAAACATGTTATTAGGATGTCTCTGTGTAGGGGACGGTTTATGTCTTCCAGATGTACAGTATTTAGGATGATGAGAGAAACCAGACATGTTGTTCACCTGATGATATAAAAATGAATTCTCTCCTCCTACCTTTGTCATTCTCATGCTATCCACAGCACAGAGCTTGGTAATAAATGCCTGAAATGATCTACACATGAGCATCTAATTCCACTCTTACAATATTTGTGGCATGTACAACACACAAGAAATAATTTGGAGTAATTGTAGAATTTCAAATATGCTGGGTGTTCAAAAAATGTAAACATGGACATAAATGGTTGTAATGGTTTGTAATAATTTGTGATAACATAAAATCACCCTCACATCATCCACCTATAGGTTCAATCAAGAGTAATCAAGAGTACCTGAACTTGAATTACCTGAAACCATAATACAGTAATGCATAATACTTATTTATCTCTTTGTAGATTTCTGCACAATTAGAGAAGGGTATGTAAAATTAGGTGGAAGTTGAATTAATTGCAGGAGGCCCTCTAGGTCACGCTCTACCTGTCTGTGCAGGTGTACCTGGCTGCAGGTGCTGTGTACGGCCTGGAGGGGGCACTGGGGGACCTGGAGGAATGCGCCCGCAGCATCAGCAGTGGCACCACAGACACAGAGCTGGCCTTCCTGGAGGACCAGGTGGCCACTGCTGCCGCTCAGGTCCAGCAGTCTGAACTCCAGGTACTGGAGGTGACACCTGTCCCCTTGCCCATTCATTGTAAAACTGTCTCAATGTGTCTCCTCATCAGTTGTTAACCTTCCCTACCCGAGATTGCCGAGATATTTATCTTGTCATAAAAAGCGTCAGAGTATAACAATAAGAAACTTTTGTTTGTTTTAGATTGTTTTAGATTGAGGATTACCTGAGTATTATCTGTAGTATGTAGTAGTGGATGCTGTTTTTGAATGTAGTTCGATTCTCCCTTTAAGATATCCAACATTGAGGCCAGGATATCCGCTCTGAAAACAGCCGGCTTGAATGTCACGGTCTGCAGTCATTTCTCCAAGCTCAAGACAAAGGCTAAGGTAAATGACCTTAAAGTTCCTCTATCCACTTTCAGATGCACACACACACACACACACACACACACACACACACACACACACACACACACAGAGTCATTCTTTAAAGATTACATGGGCTTTTGGGAACTTTTGCCCATTGGTTGTCTTAAACAGGGTCAGACTCCAGGAGTTTTGGGCAGATTTAACCCTGATTCAACCCTCCCGACAATCAGAGAAGTCTGGTCTTAGACCTCAGTCAGTACCGATGTTAGGTCCAGATTATCTTGTAATGTGAGGCGTTTACAGATCCAGATCTTACACATCCCAACAGCTTGCAACACATCAGGGCCACCCCGAAAAATTTCAATCGTGTTTGGTATTTAGAATTTAAAATCTGGATAATTAGGTCACTACTTCCCGAGTGGGACCACAATAGCCAACAACAAGCTGCTGTACGGGTGCACAGGACAGCTGAGATGGAGGAAAGGCTGGTCGATGTGTCAAAAACACCACTGCCCTATATAGCGTGTCTTTCAAGTAGTGATGCAAAGATCTGCTCTGAAGTCATCCGAATCCACATGCGTGCATTAATCATCCACCACATATTAATTAGCCCCAGTCACACCGCTGTGCCTCATACGTAAATATGCACAGCCTCCTTCAATGGGGAGAGCTGTCGCTTCTGCTGCGGAGGATCACTGCAAGTATTTATTAAACTCAACTGAGAATTTTTTATCTCAAAGATTTTTTTTTTGCATTTTTGCTTTATTTGACAGTCACAGTGGAGAGAGAGACAGGACAGTCAGGGAGAGAAAAGGGGATGACATGCAGCAAAGGCCTGAGGTCGGAGGTCAGAGAGTGAGAGAGAGAGAGAGAGAGAGAGAGATTGAAGTGGTGTATTGCTCCTTTAGGCATATTAATTTTAATAATACCCTGTAGTGTGTGATGCGCCATTATTTTCAAATCTTGTAGTGTACGCATGTTTGACACTAGAGTGAAGAGCATCTGTGAAGTTTCTCCTTATGTGTGTGATGCAACCCGATTTCCAAATTGGTTAGGATTTTAAAACTCCTGAAGTCTGATCCAGGCCTTACAGTGTCCCTTCATATCTATCAAGAGAGGACCGGGACAAAAATAATCTGTGTATATCTAGCCCGCTGTGAGAAGTGCGAACTTGTAGCGGCAGTGCTGAATGGTTAGTCACTTTTAATGACACACATCTAAACCTGCCAGGCTTGTTAAGTGGACTGCCTGAACAGGAATAAAATTCAACAAACAGCACACTGTCACTGCCATAAGATCTCTCTTCCTTCCACACTTAAATTATACCTTATTTTGTTTATACAAAGTGAGCATTACTGTTTATGTTTATTTGGACTGAGCCTTAGCAAGTTTTGAATCTACCGCGAATCCATTATAATTCAGATAATTGGTTTTGGCATCAGTCCTCTCGTCACACACTTGGTAGCTGGTAATGAAGGTGATCAAAGTAAAGGCACAAAATAAAAATGGCGAAATGATCATAGGCCTGAACTTCTAAAAAGTTGGTGTCGTAAATTAAAGGTATGACTCTGTAAACTTACTTATTCTCCCTACAGTCTCAAACCCTGGACTCATCACGCCACCAGAGGAGAAAGCTACCAGCCCCTCCACTTAAAGGTACCAAGAGAAGTTATCATTGTCAATGAAGGAAAAGCTAAGAGTTGGCACAGAATAAAGAAAATTGTGCAGAAATTAGTAAAATACAGAGGTTTGGAAAACTAGAATCTAATCATCTGCCTCCAAATCTAAACAATAAGATTGTAAATCTTCATGAATTATTTACACATTTTTGGTGTGAGTGAAGAGTACAAACTTCATCGATCAGACAGATTTAGCGTGTCTCGCATCTGTGGTGCAGACCAATTTCAGGTATCAGGGTCAGAGTCGATTTATTTTCATATCAGCCAATTCAAGAAGTATCTTTTCCTCAAAATCCAAGAGTATAAACATATTTTTCTTTAAAAGAAAAAAATCCTTTTATCCTGTTTTCAGTGAGAAATCTGAGAAATACACTGTTGTTCAGTCATGAATGAACAACAGTGTAATTTTACACTTTAAATTAATTCATCCCCAATATTGAAATGTATTAGTTTAGTCTCTGTTTACTGTTTATTTTCTGTTCTTGTTCTGATTATGTTGTTGTATTTTCTAGTAAGAAGATATTTAAGGGTCTAAAGGGTAGGCACAATAAGCTTAGGCTTCAGCCTACACCTTTTTGGTCTGTTCTTTCTAAGAAAGTGAAAGAAAATTGTAGTGTATTAACTCACTCTCAAATGACCAAATAAAACTACTACTACTAACTACTACTACTACTACTACTACTACTACTACTACTAGAAAATGGAGGAAAGGGGCTTTACTTTGTCATTCTACAATCAGTCTCATTGTCTAAATGATCTGTTGAAGTAACACTCAGACATGGCTCTGTTATTGCTTTATAATGTTCTACTTACTGTCAAGATCTTCAATTTGAAAATCACAAGGGTACAAAATGACCCAGGTTTTCCCCTGTGCTTGATGTCTATTTTCATAGAGTGAGGCAGAGAGTAGGCAGACTCGGACTTTCTTGGTGTATTTGTGCATGACGCACATCAATCACTTTCCTCATGACCACGAACGCTGCTTGACAGACTTGTTGGTGTGTGTGTGTGTCTATGTGTATGATTGAGAGAGAGAGAGAGAGAGAGAGACAGAGGGGAAGACATTTTGTTCGCTCTTCGTCAGCGTTAACATCACACATTTTGAGCTTTGTGCTGAGAGAACAGATTGGCTGCTGAATAGATGTGAAACTGAATACATCTGCTAGAGACAGAGACTAAGTAGTGAAAAGCTCCATTAGATGTAAAGCAAGCGCATGGAAACACAGATTTCAGCAGGGTAAGGCTATTTTATCAACCAACAAGGAGTCAGTTCCTTTTCATGTCAGTGAATGGCCTTTTCTTCTGTTGGGGCTTTCTCTTTTTTCTTTTTTGTCTCTCATTTTTTCTTCTTCACCACTATTCACACAATAGCTCTGACTCAGTGTGGCTTTTTTCGATACAGTTGCAGAGACCGGCAGAATACAGGACTATGGGGTAAAATCAGTGACCAAGCCATGTAATCATAGCATTGATTGCAGCTTAGAGCATCCTTTTCATGAGCCTATTATATGCTCTGTATATAATCAGTGACTGAGAAGACTGCTAAGATTTTAGATATAACTGAACCATGGTTTTATAAAAGTCATCCCGCTGAAGCATATGGTGTTGCTAATCTGTGTTGTTTCTGAATAGCTCATGCATCTGCAGCTCATATGTGATTGTTCGGTTTTTTTTTTGTTTTTTTTTTCGGTTGTAGATTAAAATAATCTAAGTGCTGCCTTTCCTGACATGGTGCTGTGATTTTCGTGTTGCAGAGAAGTTGGGGCCGGAGCAGCAGGTGAAAGTGTCTCAGCCATAGTGGCAGTCAGCAGCACAAAGTGTCCCTCAGGGCGACTTTAGACCCCCAGGGACGGGGCCCCTCTAATCCAGTGCCTTGATCCAGCGTCCGCCTCCAGCTCCGGGCCAAGTGGGGGCCAACACCTGCCCTGCATCACCCACCCAGCACTCAGCGCTCAGCCAGGCACAGCACCGATCAGTCCAACGCCTCATCCTCTCTGTCCTTTTCCACCCAGCCCAGCCTAGCCGAGGAGCGGACTGGCTCTTTCCCCATTACCGGTTTACCCCCTCCATCCTCCCTCTCCATCACATGCACATAACTTCAAGCAAGGACGGCTCGACAGATGGTGTCTCTGCCTTAAAATCTGCAAAACACTCCTCGCGAGACCACTCGCTGTCCAACTCAAAAAGAAAAATCTAACTTAATGTCACTGTACAGAGAAAAAGAAAACAACAAAAAACAATTGTAATTTTTTTTTCTATCTGTTTGCAAGAGTGTTGTAGGTGTTTGAAATTAATGTGCAATGAAGATGTGGAAAAAATCATGTGAAACTTTGTGATTCAATGTCCCCAAAAAGAGGCTGAACCATGTTTTATACAACATCTTCTTTCCGCCAAATGAAATGTCATGAGGAATCTCAAAGTCCCTTGCAGAGCCTTTTTGAATGTTGGTGTCAGTTCTCACACCCAGCTGTCAGATGGTAAATCATCACTTGAGATGATGATTGTCTTTCTTCTGAGGTTTTCACTGAAGTTGGTGCATTTATAAGCGGAAATTGTTGTAATGTATAAAGTATCACGGCCATAACATTGTTGTTGTCCTTATTTTCTGCTGCCAAAATTGTTGAAAGGCAATAATGGAACACAAAGCACACAGACCTGCAGAAATATTTGATCCTTTGATAGCAAATTTGCTATGTATAACAACCTCCACCAATTAATTAAATGGTAACACTGTTGGTGAGTCACTAGTCAAGTGTTCTCCCATTTATTTCAAGAGATAATATCTGAGATAAATTATTTTTAGAGACTCACACCATAGACTTGTTGCAGAAGCTGTGTCATTGAAATGGATCAAACGAAGGCTGAATAAGTCTGAATTTCAGACCCACTTAGAAGTGAACATGAGTCTGATATTCAGGTGTGGGATGAAAGTGAATTTATTTTATTGAAAACCTTGCCTTTCCTTGTGCAGTATTCTTCATCTCAAAGTCACGTCTTTTTCATTCACTCCCTTCTCTCTCTCTCTCTCTCTCTCTCTCTCTCTCCATCTTTCTCTTGATTTACTTTCTAACTCTGTGGCCTTTTATTTGAACAAAAGGTGTTCTCATGTTTTCCCTTTGCCTGCATCACATAGGAACTTTTGTGTTTGCGTGCAAGAAATCTTGTAAAGATTTATACATAATGAAGTCTGACGGGCTTTATAACAAATGCCATGAAACCATGATTTTGTTACAAGCAGTTTATTTTTGTACTAAAAGTTTTTATGCAGTACCACTGAGACAAGTACTATTGCAACTTAAAGGCTTTATTCTCTCCTTGAAGGAGCCGTCCTGAAACCTGTCAGACTTTTATGTTTTGTGACTCAAAGTGCTTTCAGTGTTTGCCTGCATTCACCACCAATTTTGCTTATAATGATGATGTTCCAAAAAATGGGTGACAACATGGTGTTTTTGGACTGGCTAGTGCTACCATTCACTTTATCTACTTAGGAGAATGCTGTCTTTAGTTCTTTTTTTCCCTCACATAAGTAATAACTTTGTGATCATCTGCATTAATTAAAACATCAGTTACTCCTCTACAAGGTTCTTAAAAATTTGGCTTGATGATTCCACCTTCAGTGCAGGGTTGAATTTCCTAAAGGGCGTCTTGATTAAAAGGTGTGACGATCCTCTGTTTGAATGCTCTGCCCCTCCATTAGTGACCTTTTCATTCCAGCCTGTTGCATCACTTTTGTTTTTCTTTTCTCAGATTGATCCTGTACCTTTTCCTGTCAGTCTGGGTCCCAGAGGTGTCAATGTATAAAAGCATGTTTCTGGTTTTATCAAATAGGTGTACAAATTCCCATAAGAAGCACAGTCACGGGGTCCAATCATCAATGTCCTGTATTTTTCTATTGTAAAAAAAAAAAAAAGATATTTTATCTCATTTCAGAATTTGTTTATATATGTATATGTGTGAAAAGATTGATATGATATAGAATAATGTATGAACTGCCCAATCATAGTTGCCCAATCTTTCAGTGTTGTGTGCAGGAGACTGCGTATAACTGTCATGACATGAAGGCTGGATTCACACATGAACACACTGTTCCTGCGTCACTTACACACTGTATCTTTAGCCCTATGTATACTAGATATGGTGTTGCCTCGCTGATCTGACTCACACAAATCCAAAAAAGAGGTGTAATTCTTGTGTAAATCCAACCTGAATGACTATGGTGAGGTTCACTGTGCACAGCTCCACAGGCGGGCCGGTCACTTATATGTGCAATAGTTTGTTGCAATCCATATACCATATGTTGGGGAAAATATTAACAAGCAAAAAATACAGATTCTCTATGTGCCACATTACTCTGATTGAGAAAAAATGTAATATGAAATGAATAAAATTTGCAAACCTAATAGAATTGAGCCTCCTCATTTTAAGAACATGTAATTGAGCAAAGTAATCAAAGCATGTAATCACAACATCTGTATTTATTAATCAATATAGAATGCATTTTATACAGATTAGAGGTAACTGTACATTTGCTCAGCAATTTCAGTCAGGGATCCCGTCAACAAAGGCTTCATAACAGACACCAGAGAGAGATACAGAATGCAATTAAGAGTCAGAGCAAAAGAAAATCTAAAAAAATAAAGACACTTCTTCCACAGACTCAAGAGTTTGGTGCATGGGGGGAGGAGGGCATGCCGTCATGGTAACCAATCTCTGTCCTCCCCATCCAGCTGTTTCCCGAGGTTCTCCTTGTTTCTGAGGCTGCTGAGCAGCAGCTCCAGAGTGGTGAGGACGGGCTGCAACCCCCCGCTGCCAAGCGCCGCCCGCCTCTTCCCGAAGCGCCCGATGGGTCTCACCCCGCGCCCCACGTACCAGAACGGGTCTATCTCTGGACCTGCGCACCACACGTGAGCAAAGACATCAGTGGTAAACGCTTCCAAGCAGGTGATGCATGGCACTTCATTAACAGTTGTGTCTTCTGCTTGTGTCATGGATTTATTTGAAAGGCAGTTCCAGCTTTGGAGCCTTTAATTCGCTTTGACTTTGAAAAGCTGTTTCCGAGAAAGTTGCCCCCCAAAGCTGTAAACTATAAAACTAAAACTCTCTTGTCATTTCCTCAACACAGACATCGTGCATCTGCCCCTCTCCCGGTGCTTAGACGTTAACTGACACCAGACAGTATAATCTCACCTCAGTATGGACACATTTTCTGCTTAGACCTGTTACTAAAATGATTTCGGTTTCGGATTTTCACCTGAAAGTTTTTGACAGAGTAGAAGCTCAAATTCCCAGATTTCTGTGGCTTTTTTACATAACTAATGGCCACTAATATGTGTGATCACAGGTATAACAAGTTATTTTTTTGACTCGTGATCTGTTAGTCTAATGAAGCATCACTGTAAAGATGTAATTCGTGGCAATAATAGGCTACAATGCCATTTTAAAGCACTCCAGACGTTGAAATAACGTGCATCTTCCGTTTACATTTATTATTTCACTTTTTATTATTTCTATTTTTGTTATTTCACTTTTGGATAGATAATTTGGCTTAGAATAAAAAAATATTGGAGTGGTTAAGTGATGCCCTTTAAGTCCTTAGGCAAAAAATAATTTAGAAATAATAATAATAATAATAATAATAATAATAATAATAATAATAATAATAATAATAATCAAAGCAAGTCTTACTTCTGTTGTCAACATTGTGGACGACGTGGAAGTCGTGCTCCACAGTGGTGCTGTGAGCGTAGCTGACGGTGGAGGAGAGGAAGAGGAAGAGCGCCAGAGCCGCAGGCAGCCAGCGGCTCGTCAGGACGCACTGCCGCACAGCCTCTCTCCCAGGCAGCATGGTATGGACGGTCAAGGCACTGCGCGGACTGTCGGAGTTAAACGGGACAGAAAGGGAAAAAAGCACAACATGATCCGCAGGAAAACGCATTAGAGAAAATCATGTAGTAAAATCATATGGGATTAAAAAATTACTTAGTAGGATATACAATGATCGCTGTGAACACAGTATGATATCATTGCAAGAATATTATTAATTTAACTGTTCACATATAAGACTTTGTCGGTATAGGATAATAATTATGATCTTTATTATCTATAAACTCACTACTGAATGACACACAAACACTGGAAGTCCCTACAGAGATACCATAAGAATATGATACTAATTAATCATTATTCTTAATGAAATCATTCCAGATTAAAATATAACTATATACTACAAAGTAGGATCATAGCACTGTGAAGTCACTTTTGAGCACTGCAGACATCATGTTGAGACAACACTGACTACTATAAGAATATTATCTAATGATCACACTGTTTCCTCCTTAGGTAAAATGATGTGCTTAATTGATTTCCTTGGTAATTGCATGGCAGTAGGCTGAGCAACAACCAGAACAGACTGCAATTTATGTGTTCATTCTCTTGTAATTTGCAAGATACAATACTTTTATAAAATTGTAAGAAGCTATACTGGACAGCGCAAGCATCAAACATGAAGCACTTACCTTGAACTTTGGTAACACACTGAGGTTAGTTGGTGGAGGTCTGAAGTCGTTAATGTGGAGCAGGTGTGCATGAGCTTATATATTCCAGTGGCTCATGAGGTTGTTTGATGATGAATCAACAGCGTCAGTCACACACAGTGATGCTAGACCACAGGATGCAACACCACCAACCCCCCTTCCCTGTCCCCATTACTGACCCCCCTCCTCTCTTTAAATCTCCTCATCCCTTTGAGAATGGGGAGGTAATTTAATGAGGATTTGGTTTTGGAGGATTCCTGATGTCTGGCACGCAGCAGTGCAGTCCATCAGGAAGTCAATGACATGTGGACAACTTTAAATTAGTGAACTTGGGGGGACCCCCACCTCAAGTAGGCTTATCAGATGGTGACCTGGAACTGTGGTGGGTGTTTTATGATGAGCCTTTCATCAATCACCTCGACTACAAGTGACACGTTGAGGCACAATCAACAATTTGTTTGAGCAAAATTTTACAGCGATAGGAATAGACTGTCGTGAACATAAAAACTACAGTGTTGGAACTTTCTTAACACAGTCAATCAAAAAATCTTTGTTTGAAAAGGTCAGACAGTTAATCACAGAAAAAAATGTCTTCAACTCAGTAAATCAGAATGTAAACAAAGCCGGTAGTGCAGCAAAAATGTTTCAACAGAGGATGGGCATCATGCTGAAAATACAGCTATAATGATCCAGTTACCACAATTTAAAAGGGTAACAATTTTAATCACTGGCATGTAAACCACCACACCACATCACACTGATTCCTTACAATTTAATAAGAGGGAATATGATTTAATTAAGATCTGATCCAGACAGTTAAAGTATGTCATGTGCTTCTCAAACATACGTGCTAGCAGCAACGTTGACAGGTGGAGCATACATGCTAGCAGTAGCGTTGACAGGTGGCCGTGATGATTCACAGGGGAGGGTTCAAATTGAGGCCGGTGGTAAACAAAATGTCAAAAGGAGTCAAATGTGCTCAAAGATCCACAGGGTTTAGTGTCTCTAAAGGTCAAGATATGTGACAGCATCGCTCCAGATGTACCAGTGCAGCTTAGCCTTTGCACCGCAGCGGCTTAATGAACTGAGACAGAGACATGTGCATCAATATAAATGTCTATCCTGCATGTTGAGAGAGACATGAGTTTGAACTGGAATCACAGACCAGGTCCACTTTCACTCAGCAGTTTTTGATAGCAGTGTCCTGACGCTGTGTTTTATCAGCAGCTGTGCTTTGAATCATTAGAGATGCTGCAATTAAGTCATCTGTTCCTTATCTTTAATTATTCCTAATGTCCTTTTTATCTGAGATTCCATTAAATGTTAAGTGGATTTCATTGCCCCCTGATCCAAAGCTGTGTGTGTGTGTGTGTGTGTGTGTGTGTGTGTGTCTGTCTGTCTGTCTGTACACCACTCTGCCCAGGGAGAAGAACTTTGGTTCTCCTCCACAGGTTAGGACACCCATTATTTCGTCATCAGATGGCATCATGCAGACTTAAACCCAGCCAACAAGAAAAGATGGCTGCTATTATGAGTGTCCATTAACATAAGATGAGTAAGTCTTATTTGTAACAAGAGGTGTGATTTGCTGCTTCTGTACATGCAGATATTACTTTGCAGTAAAGCAAATACCAAAGTATCATTATGCTCATTCTACTGTAAAACTCACAAATATTGCTACATTTGATGAAAATGCCCTCCAAAATAAGAGTTGTTTCTTGCTGCATTATATCATAGTCAACCTCTGTGTCATGTCTCCTTCCTCCTCTTTAGATGGTAAGTCATGGCAGTGTCTACTTTAGTTACTTAGTCACACCTGTCTCCTTAATGTTTCTATGAATAGAAACACTGAGAATCACTGGCCAGACCTGGACATCTAGTGTGAGACACTTTGTGAATGAAATCCTTGAAAAATCCTGACATTTCAAATGAGAATCATGTTCTAGTATGTACAAAGAACAACCAAGAGGAGGTAGGCCTATTACACTCATAAAAATGTGCACATTTTTATGACGTGATTATGTCATCTAGTGTTATGCTCAGTATGAGACAGGGAGGATATTTGCTCATTATTATTGGATATGGGGTTTCCAATACAATGGCGGTCAAAGAGTGCAAATAGCCTTGAGGAATGTGGTATTGATTGAGAAACCCCTGTTTGCAGGATGATTAACAGCTTGACCTGGCTAAGCTTCGGGGTTTAAATCGTTCCCCTTATGTACCATGGTGCTTTTTGTTAATGAGTTACCTCATAAATTGTGACCTACAGAGTGTGTGGGCTGGGGTCCGCATTGATTGGCTTTGCTTGATCCTCTCTCCAGAAAAGGCCTCACTGTGGATAGTTCAATGGTCAATTGGCAAATTTCCATGCTGTTATTTGCTGGTGGCATGGGCACCTATTTGGCACAGTTGTAAAGGCCATTAAAATGCCTATTTTTTACTGCCCCATATCATACTGTGTGCCTATTTTGCAGTTTTGATAAACTGCTTCCCTCAATAAAATTTTTATGATAGGTTTAGTTTTATGATTACTCATCATTCAACAAGCAAAAATTCACCCACTTCTGTTCAAACATATGCAGTTACAAACCACTTCATCCACAAGTGCCAAGTTACATCTGACATATACCTTTACACCTGAGATTCACAATCCACTGAAGATGTGCATAAAAAATGGTGTAAAACGTGGTCCAACAGATAAAGGTGCCTCTAAGTTTAGACTCAAGGCCCATCAGTGTGATAGCTAATTTGTACCAGTGTTGCTGACATTCTGAAATAGGATGCAGCATTTAATCACCAGGCATGTAATCATAAATAAATAAATAAATAAATAAATAAATAAATGTGTGTGCAAATGACAAGCAAACTTTTGGTTATAACAGAGGGAATTCAAAAGCCCTGAGCTGAACTTTAATAAACATAAATCCTTTTGGCCAGCAGGAAACCCCTGCTTTTTGAAATAAAAAAATAATGAAAAGGCCAAGTCTGTTCTACCATGTTAAGTGACTAATGAGAAGAGACAACGTATCCTCTAAACCGGCCTGAATGTCTTCCATATGTTTTCCCCACTCTGCATCTTGCACTTTTATTTTATTTTGGGTGCAATACTTCAAGCAGCATACATGCCAGCATACCTGCTTTAATTTAAACGTTCATTCTGTAATTGCAACTTAGCTGTCCCCTACTTAAGTGCTGTTGCCCCAGCTTTGTTTTATGATTGATTCAGATTAAATATGCCTATTTGGATTAAATTGTCATTAAATTGTAAATTATTTATTTAGTTATATCTATTTATTGCCTGACCTTTTCAAACAAAGACCAACATTATGCAATAGCAAAACATCACAGTGGAAGCCATACAGGCCTCATAGTGTGCACTGTGCAAGCATTACAGTAAATCAGGCCTGTGTTTGCACCTGGGTCCTACAAGTTTTATTTTCATGTCCAAGTCAAGAAAGGCTCTTTGAATCCTTAATGAGAAGAGTGGTGTATTTATTTGATTCACTGTCTGCACTCTGGTCTACTTCTGGTCTGTCTGTCTTAAATCATGGCATTGTCTCACGTACCAATAGGCTATAACTAAATAATATAATCTGCATGCTCTGATGTTTATTGGATGGAAGTTATTGAATTATAGGGTTAGGGTTTTATCTATATCTATATTTAGATAGATAGATTTTATTATTTTATTATTTAATATGGCATGTGTTACTGCCCCTCCGTGGTCAAAATCTGTAAATGCACTCATACGGCACACAGACCATAGTGCATTGCGTTGACTCCCAGATGAAAGGCTCCAATTGCAAGATGGATCACACCTTATTCCGGGGAAATAGAAACCAGACCGGCTCTGAAAACCAGAGCAGAACTATGGGGCCTCATGTGTTACACAACGCAATCAACTGATCATCTGATAAATCAATAATTAGTTAATTAACGAGTCAATAAATGTGCAGATAACAGAAAACAAAACTAAATAAAGTGGTAAAACAATGAAGTAATCAATTGATAAATAAAAAAATTTAATTAAACTGAACATATTTTCCATGATGTTACAGCTAAGTGATTATGATATTTTTGTCAGTTGCTTTTGTGTTACTTATTTTTATATCTTTGATTCATGTATTGCCCCTTTTACTTTGTATTCTTCACTGCGATAGGGGGTAGGACTGTCCTCTCCAAGACTTTGATCTGCTGTATCGCCTCATATTTTGATGAATTGTCGTTATTTGCCATTTTTGTATTGTTTTATCCATGGGTTTGCACATTTCATGATTGATTAATTGATTTACTTGTTAGTTGATTAATCTGGGCATATGACTACACTGATGATTAAGTGTCACAAATTCCCCCTATACAGCAGGCTATACATGTCTAAAACCATGATGATAATAGCATCAAAGCAGCTAAACAGCTAACTAATTCACCAGTGCGTGCAGTGTCCTCATGAATATTCATTATGGACTGTAGGCGTCACTATGCTGCGCCTGCGCAAAACCAGACCGCTGACAGAAAACAGTAGTTTAGTTACTAATGTAAACAGCAGCTGAACGAAAACATTTGCTACTGTAAAGCTATTGGACCGCGGCCAATAAGAGGCAGCGAAGCGTGCCAGGAAAAAGAAAGAAGCAAAGCGAAGACGGAAGTAGTGAGAAGTGAAACCTCTCTCCTCGACGGGACACTTTGTGGAAGTCACTCCGAAGAGTTGTCAAGCACTGCGCACTTGCTTCCTGTTGTTGCTGCGCTATTTCCAGCGTCGAAGTACAGCTATGTGATAGCTTTACATGTTTAGACGGGACAGACGCATCGAAGGGGAACTACCAAAGCGGGACAGGAGGTGAACAGTCCGAGCACAGCGGCTCTTGACGTTTCCCAGCCTGCATGAGTCCGTGGGCACAATGTCGCTGAGTTCAGGCGGTTGGACTCAAGCCCCTGGTACACCGGACCCGTCCGCCGCTCTACCCGGTTATGGGGTCTCGCCGTCGCAACTTGGCTGCCACACCGTCCTGATGTCGGTTCGGGTGTCGGTTTGCCATTCCGGTATTCGGCCGCTGTGTCTTCCGGGGGCAGGTGATGAGTCACTCCGCCTGCAGCTCAGCATGGACCCGGGGAAATCTGGGGAATTCCGCCTGTCGCTGCAGGACAGTAACGGGACTGGGCGCAGCGTGGTAAGTCAAAATCAGTGAGGCAGGGGGCCTAGCTAGCTGCGTGTCCCAGTGCAGGGGAGTCCTTTTTAAATACCGAGGAGGGATAAACATTACGTCACAAGTTTGTAACTTTGTACTGATTTTGTCCACTGAACCCCCACCCCCCCGCTCTGGAGCTCAGCCTGACCTTTGACACCATTGCGTAGGGCAGAAAATGAAAATTGACTGTCTTGTCTGTGAATATTGGTGACTTTCTGAAAGTAAAATGGTTATCATCAAAGCCGTTACTTTGGCTAGCTTCAGGATGAAGTGATTGGATCGCAACTTTGTCTGAAATGATTTGTGGTAGTTGTGTGATGTGTTACTATTATCTTTTCAGCGACATTGGAATGGAAATTTTTGCATTATTGATTCTGTTAGAGCTCTTTGTGTGCTGTGTGGTGCCAGACCATTGGGAAATCAATCATGACTTTATCTCTGGGTTTGTTACAGTATGCTGATATATTGATGTTACTTTCATTTTGTCTGACAGTGGATGTGCCACAGTGTCACATACTTGCCATTTTGACTTAAAATTCACATGCATGTGGTCATCCTTTCACCAACTCTTCACCATCCTCCGTCTTTCTCTTGTCCAGACTATCGCTGAGTTCGACTTGCGGAAGGTAAACTATGAGGTGAAGTCACCCAAGTGCCATGAGCTGAGCTTGGCTGCGCCTCCACATGACCGTATCAGCTTCAACTTTCGCTGCGAGCAGGAGGCGCAGGAGTGGGCCACTGTGGTGATGTCATCACTGAGAGAAGCACACAGGGGTCAGTACGCTTCCCTGTCAAATACCAGTTAATGGCACTGCTGTTCTCTTATTGAGTACCCAGTGGAGGAAACTGGGGAAAATTGGAAAAATTGGATGACTTGTAACAAGGCCATGTGAGCAGTTCTAAACCCACAATGTTGTAGGACACACACAGTAGTCTGTTTTCATGGTGTGGAATTCATTTGTTCTGTAGTGAACTGGGATGGTGTGTACTAAGTTTGATCCAAAAGAGGGTTTTTTGTGGAACAAAGGGGCTTTTCACTGCTCTGCATAGCCTGTGTTGTTCATGTATTGGCTAAACGCATTTCAACCTGCATGTTTACTCACAATGTTTGCTCTTGTTTATACCCTCTTCCAGATCTGATAGGTAAGCTGAACTTAGGAACGTGAGCAAGATGTTTTAACCTAAACTGAGCAGCAGACCCAAACAAGGCAATGAGACTTCCTAGTTCAGCAGAAAACATTAGCCTAGCTACCAAAATAAAGCTGAGCTGTTGCAGCACTTAAAGTGGTAATGACTAACTAAATTCAGGAAGTCATTGTTTACTTTCTCATCCGAACCCAACAAGCATTTGTCAGACTGTGAAGTGCAGGTACAGGCCAAGTTCAGTGCCAAACCAAAGAGCATTGTGTTCGTATTGTTACAATTGGCCTTATAGTTCAATGTTTCTTGCATTATCCAATGTATTACATAGTTCAGGGCAGCTTGGCTGCTAAGCAGAGGACAGATAAAGCAGGAGCCAGATGTACTTTCTCTATCTTGTTAGTTAGGTCTGTTGCATTAGATACACGCCCAGTCAACATTCACACACATAGCATAGCACATTCCAGAAACAAGGCATGGACAGTGGTTGGCCTGTCCATGTCGGGTAACTGGCCAATTATTCTCATTTGCGTTAAGTCCAACCTATGTACGGGGCAGGCCCAGCCCAAGAACATAAATGTGTATCATTTCCTGATATCGAGGCTTTTCTGACTGAGATCCTGCGGGAGCTCTGTCACACTGAGACCAGCGCTGCCTTGCTTTATATGTGACCATAATAAATATTGTATCAGAAAATTTAAGACTGACTCTGGTCTGTTCCTGGGCTTTCAACAAAAGAATCGGGAGCTAACAGTATGACTTGAGAAAAACTGAATTAAAACAATGTTGTCAACTGTTTTAAGATGATATGACAAGTATATTTAGTCCCAAATCTCCCAAAACTGGAGCAGCAGCCATGGACAACAATAGATGTTGTCTCAACTGTCAGTTAACTCAGTTGTTGCACTGTATTAATTTTTTATTTATTTATTTATTTAACGCTGGTGCAGACTGTCATATCAGGATTTGTTCACTATCAAAATATGTACTTGTTTGCAAAATAAGGCTGGATGGTTTGAATCAAATCAAATATCACAATATTTTTTTACTGACTACCTCAGTATCAATAGTACAGTATGATGATATTTTAAGGATGACTATTGGTGCATTCACAAAATATTTACACAATGAAATTTTTTGATAAACAGTCAATAGTACTGTGGATATGATGCATGCCAGTAGAGGCAAACAACAGAGCAGCTATAACAGTCTAATAAGTTTTGAAAACAGCATTCCTTACCACATTGCAGCCTTTGACACTAGGAAAAGATAACACCTGTGCCATATCACATTATAATGATATCCATAATCCCAGATGATGTCTCATCACAATATTGATATGATATTGATATATGTTTTAGCCCTAACCCTACAATAGAATTTGCAACAAAAACCATGGCCCATATTGGAGGTTCACTGAGCACGACCAATTAGGAAGAGACCCCAGGAAGAGCCAGGATGTACTTGTGGGAATTAATATCCCAACTCGTCTGTGAGTGACTTGGGATGTCCCAGGAGGAGCACCAGGAGGTCTCTGGAAAAGCAGTTGTCTGGGCTGCTCTGCTGCCACCAGAAATCACACCAGGACAAGCAGCATGATAATAGAGGGATAATGGACCTAGAATTACTGACAATGCCCCTGAAGACGTCATTCTTTATAATCTTGAAAGATATCCCAGACCTCTACACGTTTAACTCACCGCAGGGCCTATATTTAGAAGGTATCTTGGTTTGTTTACCTGCACTGTGCATCCTCTGTCTGTATAGACAGATAGGCTACAACAAGATGAACTTTATCTCCGTGTCCAGAGTGCTTGTGATTGCTTTACTGAGACAATACAACTGAAGATAGAGGAAAGTGAGATGAAGCTGGGTAACAAGAGGACTCTGTGTCAGAGTTGAATGTTTCTTGTTAGTCTACTTCTAGTCTTTATTACTATCTGTATGTTAACCTCCATCTGTGTGTTAATACTGACCGGCTTTGTCCCACAGTGGCAGACTCTACTGATGCTGATGACCTACAGCGCCACCTAGGGGCTCTGCAATTGCAAAACTCTTCAACCTTGCAGCAAACAGGTGTGTACCCTAACATTTCCCTGCCAACATCATGTGTTCTATCTGATTTTTTTTTTTTTTTTTTTTTTTTTTAATTTTATATCCTCCATGATGAAATTGGTCGAAGGTTTATGGAATCAACCTGAGCTTGTTGATTTGCCTGGAATAATCTAGGGCACCATTGAATTGATTTTTACAAAACTTTGGTGAATGATGTGTGTGCCGTTGGTCTGGTCCAGCATTTTCAGAGTACCCCAGTATGGTCCAAGACAGGACACTGCAGTTAGTTTTGTCTGCGCTGTCTGTCTTTATTTCAAAAACAACAATGCAAAGTGTTTTACAGAAAAGCATAAATACAGGCTGAGAACCTTACAGAAAATAAACTAAATAAAAACAAACAAGATCATACAAATCTAAATGTTAAAGGCTTTTCCGTAAAAGTAAGCTTTCAGAAGCCATTTAAAAGAAGACAGATTTTATTAAACTTTGACCACAGTAGCGCAGCCACTTTTCCTTTGTTATACCTCTTTAAAGAAGGTGTTTCAAACGGTACACGTGTTCTTGCAACCATTGTAACTAACTTTCTTTATGTGTGGACCTTACTGTGAATATGGACCCTGCCTTGCTGGAAATGGTACTAAGCTGTGCCTAGTACTGATTGCTATACTGTTGTACCCATAAAGAAGTGCTATAGATTCCCCTTTCACATGATGTTGCTGTAAAACACATTACAACTGAAGGTATTGGACAGTAAGGAGGCAGAATATGGATAACACAAGTAGAATATGAAAACTTGTATTAAATTAGTAGTTCACCCAAAAATGAAAATTTGGACGTACCCTCATGTCAGTTGAAACACTATTGAGGTTTATATATCCACATTGTTGTAATGATAGAGTGTGCATGTATATTTATGTTTATATGTATGTATTTACATGTCCGTCTATAGAGGAGGCGTGTGCTGAGCTGACCCGAGCCATAGAGGCAGGCGACATGCAGGCTGCTTCTGTCTTTGCTGCTACTCTTGCCCACCAGCATGCCACGCTCAAGATCCAGCCCTCTGTCAGGAGCTATGACGACACTGAAATCAAGTATGAGGATGCTCTCTGAATAATACTTTTAATATTACAAGGTTTGATTGACAGTTGTGTCTTATTTGTCCAAGACTTAAAGCTCCATTGAGTGATTTCTGACCACTAGAGGGAGCTGAGAGCTCAAACTCTGTGCCTAAACAAACAGAGTCAGTCCTGCCTCCGGGTTCACAATAGTTTGGTTGTACAAAACTGAAAATTATGGTGTAAAATGTGCTTTAGGGATGGAAACGATGGAAATATATTTCACTCCCAAGCTGCATTACTTGGATTATTTTGTCTCTGACCTCCAATTCCAAAATGTGATGAAGCTGCAGACTTTCAGAATGAACTTTTTCTGTTGCTGCAGTGCTGATGCAGCGTCACTGCAGAATGTGACGTTTCAGCGAAGCTTTGAATGAAGGTGAAGTGGGTGTGGGAAAGCACAGATTTTATGCTGTAGGGCAGAGGTCTTCATCTGTACCTCCCTGCAGTACCTCGTGACATTTTTTGGCTGATTAGATAATATATATATATCTATATCTATATATGGGAATATGACCACAGTTTATAGATGAAGCGTTGCTGATGGCTTGAATTTTGTTTTATCTCACAGCTTAACAGTTGTAGTTGAAGACTCCTCCTCTTCCTGTTGTGTCACTGTGAAAGTGTTCCCACATATGACTACTACAGCACTGAAACAGCAGGTTGGTTTCTACATTGTTTCACTTCTTCCTTTAAGGTTTCATGGTTATTACCACCATTTTGCTTCACTGTTCAAATAATCTCTCCCTCTCTCTCCCTCCTTCCTTCTCTTGCTCCTCAGGTGTTCCTTGAGTATGGATTTCACCCACTGGTGCAACGCTGGGTGATCGGCCAGTGCTTGTGCGCTGACCAGCGCTCTCTGGCCTCTTATGGCGTTCGACAGGACGGCGACACAGCCTTCTTGTACCTCCTGTCGGCCCGCCATGCCCGCCTGACACCCCAGCTCCTCCAGCAGGACCAGGAGAGCGCACTACTCCTCAACTCCTCATCCACCTCCCTCCCCACACCTCCTGTCCCCACTCCTTCTGTTAATGGCCCCTCATCTCAGGACTGGAGGCCTTACACCACCCTGCCACCTAGAACCAGCACCAGCAGCAACATTGGTGAGGGAGCAGCTCAACATGACTGTTTATCACAGTGTATGCATCACCAGAATTAGTTTAAAGGGACAGTGAACTGAGTTAAAAATGGGGATTTTATTATCTAGTATTATTCTGGAATACTGTCTTCATCCACCAAGATATGGGAGCTTCTGAAAGTCAATAACTCTCATAAAAGAGTTTTGCGGGCTGCATTTGCTGCAGTAATCTATTCCAGCAGGGCTGGGTGTCTCGAGTAATGTTATTTTCATGACTCTGGTAAAACCAGCCACCTGTCCAACAATGGATTGTTTTAGTCCGGAGAAAACAACTAGCAGGCCTTTCTCTGCACAGAAAGGGCTTCGGATTCTTATAATTACCTGATGTTTTCTACGTTGATGTTGATGTCAAGAAAAATATTTTAATTAAATTTTTTTTAGTTTAACATCCCTTTAATGTTCCAGCAACAAGGGTACACGGAATTTTAACTGGTTCATCCCTCATTTAATTAATTAAATGAGGGTTCTCCTTCAATGTGCAAATTAGAGATGAAACATTACAAGGCAGTAACATGGTTTGGGATTGACGTATATGTGTTGCAGACGAGATACACTGTTAGACAGTAGACTAAACATAAACACACTTCAAGTATCTACTCAGGACTGAAGAATTCTTCCTGCAGTGACGCTTTCACATTTATCGATGTTCTTATCTGCACCGGCATGCATGTAGCAAAGGTTACACAACAAATGAAGCTGCCAAAACATTTACACACAAGCTTGGTGTTCACACATGCACACACATACAGTATAATTTATTCTGGTCACTGTTTACATAAGCAGAACTCCCAGGCCACATATTTTACCCTCAAGTTAACTGATGTCACAGTCTTTCAATTGGACTGAAACTTCTGCCTCGGTGGTCTATGAGCTTAAGTCAGTGTCTAATTCAAACTACGATGAGTTATTGGTAATGTATCATGTTACATAGGTTGAAGTTACACTTGAGGTTAGGGTTGTCTACCCAAAATATCCTGTATCACTGGGCCGATGCATTTCACAAGATAGCAGGTGACCCATTTATGCCTCTGCTGAAGGGGGCCAATAACTAATGCCAGTTCACCCGTTTACACTGAGCTCAAGTCCTGCATGGATTTTATGTTTATGTAAAATGGGTTCTTATGTCCTGTGCTGCACAGGTCCAAACTCTTCAAGTGGGTCAGAGAGGGGAAATGTCAGCGAGCTCAGGGACCTCATAAACCTCGAGATGCCTCAACTCAATGAAGCACTTAGCCCCAACAGAACTTCCATCCAGGTAATGGAAAGCTGCCAACAGTAGTAATTTGCACACTTTCCAAACTGTCATTGTTTTGATACAATACAATATATCAGTATATTTCTCCTGGCTGTTGAAATGTAACAACTAAAATCATTCATCTGTGACTCAGGGTTGGTCGTGCCCCTCCTGCACTTACATCAACAAGCCGACACGGCCGGGATGTGAAATCTGCAGCACCGACCGTCCTGAGGGCTACATCGTCCCGGGGGGGTACAGACCTGACGCACTGGAACTCAGACGAATTCAGCAGGAGAAGGAGGCGGTCCGACAATACCAGCAGGTAGGAGGAACACACACATGTGCACCACTGAGCACTACTCGCACATACACACAACCCCACGCACCAAGCATGGCAAAAATCATGATTACGATTATTTTGGACAATAATTACAATTATTTAACATCAACTCACTGACACATCATGCATTTACTTAACTTTTTTTAAATTGTCGTTTTAACAGTGGGTTTCCTTGAGAGAGAATTCGGGCTTTTAGGGAGAGGCGGGGTGCGCTGGATTTATAATACAAGACAAAACAAGAGCATCATTGCGAAACAGAATGCGGCACAATAATTGTTTTATCTCAATTATCTTGTTTTCATGATTGTCGGAAGCCAGAGTCGTTCTTGAAAATAAAATTCAGTTAATCACACTGACTTAGTGCAACCTCACATTTACAAATGCAGTTGTGTATGCACACACACACACACACACACACACACACACACCTGTTTGCTAATAATCTCTACACATACACATTTACAATAATACAGCATAATTTGGCATGTTTCACAGCCACATAACAGGACAGGGCACACACACTCTGAAGAGACAGACATACCAAGGTTATATAGGAGGAGTCATCAAAAATAGAATGTGAAGCAGGCCTGGGTCAAATAGTATTCGTAAAAAGGTTGAAACCAATAAAGAGCTCCCATTTTGGCAAAAAAACAAGCAAAATCAAAAAGGGAGGGAAAGCATAAATAAAGAAGATAATAACTAAATTTATTCAAACTTGCGTTAGAAAGTCTGAATTACCTTTTTTAAAACTTGCTTAGTTGCCCATCGGATGAATAGATACTGTACAGAATCAAATAAGTTATAAATCAGTTACAAGTATGTTGGAGTATATTGACTTTTAAATGCTTACCTATGTTCACTTCAATGTGGCAACCTCCCCCCATTTGTTAGTCCAAAACATAAAGAATTATCTATAAATTCTGTTTGACCCGGCTAAAGGGACAGTTACAGACAGGGAGTTGGCAGACATTCGGTGAGGCTCTCTCAGGTTGACTCTCTTCTCTTCTGTCTCTTTGTTTTTTGAAGGAGAAAGGGAGAAGAGAGGAGCTGAGGAGTGCTGGGGCTCAAAACAACTCACTCCTGTTCAACCTGGACCAGGACTACTGAACACACACAGGCATACACACACTCCGTGCTCATGTTTCTATTCATTCTAAAACAGTTGCAACTTGTACACACACCAGGCACTTACTTTGAGATTACATCAGTAAGAAGCAGAGAGCATCATGCATAAACGCCGCTGAAAAAATGCTGAACACAAATGCTGAACACAAATGCTGTATGTCTGCATGCCTGACTTGAAAGCATATGGTTTCATAACTTAGTTGACATGTTTCAATATGGGTTGGAAAACTCCATTTTGGGATGCATCGATACCAGTGAAACCCATTTCAGGCTTATTTCCACTTAGTATTGGTCTGACATCCAATACAGTATTGGTATAGGTGCATCCCCAGCTCCAGTGTTTTGCATGTTTGTAAGAAAGTACATAAGAGAATCTGTGCTTAAACAGCAGAGTCTACATTTTGCCAAAATGTACCACGTCTGCTGGTGAAGAGATCATGAAAGACTGTTTTACTTTGTGTTGACAATCTAGCTGGATGATTATGGTCATTGTTGACCATCAGCATAGAGTGATATGAGCTCAAAAATGCAGAAGTTGCTACGAAATTGAATGTATTAGCCTATTTGTTAATTTTGCACTGTCCTTGTATATCTGCCAAACAGATCAAAATAAACTGTTTTTCCACAATTTGTGTGTGTATGCATGCCTGTGTGTGTTTGTGTGAAGAAATGTGGCGGGAAATTTGTATATGGATGCATTATTATTTGTTCTTTGACGTTGTGCATTGCTCAGCTCATCATACCCCGTCTGATATAGCCCATAATGGCTGGGTTTCTGAAGTATATCCTTAACCTCTCCAACAATACCACCCCTTGTCCCAGGCGAGGGAGGAGGAGCGCAGGGAGAATTTTGCCCGGCTGGTGATGCTGGACGGCCAGGACCTGGTGCCCAACCCAGAGGCGGTGGACTGTAGGATCTGCTACCTGGACCTACAGCCTGGGGAGGGGGTCCTGCTGAGGGAGTGTCTCCACTGCTTCTGCAGGTAAGATGAGAGGAGGTTGAGAGAAGAGTAGAGGAAGCGCAGATGGAAAGAGTTAAGGGTCAACAAAAGGTAGGTGAAAAGAGCTGTGGGAAAGTAGGGAGAGCCAGTTTAGACAGATACTTCATTGATTCTGCATGTAAAGTGAAAGGTGATATGGATGAAGACTGGCAGAATGAGGAAGTTTGGGGATGCTACAGTCGGCAGGTAGAAAGATGGGGGAAAAAAAGAAGCTTGGCAAACTAGTGTTTAGAATTGTTTTGCATGATTTACATCAGCACTTTAATTTGAATGATTAGAGAGACATGTGCGTTCCTGTGTGTGTGTGTGTGTGTGTGTGTGTGTGTGTGTGTGTGTGTGTGTGTGTATGTGTATGCAGAGAGTGCCTACGTTCAGTGATCATGCTGTGTGAGGAGCCAGAGGTGGCCTGTCCCTACAGAGATGACACATATGCCTGTGCCTGCAACCTGCAGGAGAGGGAGATAAGAGCTGTGAGTTGCACCAACACACAGTTTTGTTCTCATACAGTTTGATATTATGATACCACTGTCAGGATTAGCAAATAATCCTCATGATTGTGAACATTATTTTAGTGTTTTCAGGTTTTTTTTTTTCCATAACTCTGATTATAGTCATAATTACCCCCTTCCCTTTTATTTCCTGTTGTCCTCCCCAGTTGGTGTCAGCGGAGGACTATGAGCGCTGGCTGCAGAGAGGCCTGTCTGTGGCAGAGTCTCGTTGTGAGGGCAGCTACCACTGTGCCACCCCAGACTGCCATGGCTGGTGTGTGTACGAGGATACTGTCAATGTCTTCCATTGCCCTGTCTGCAGCAAACACAACTGCCTGCTTTGCAAGGTACATAATAAAGCAATACAAGTTTATATAATTATTTGCTTCATGATAAAGATAAAGAAAGGACAAAGAAATAAAGTTAACCAAAGAAAAAACAAAGACCTATAAGGTATGAGGCAGGTGAGGAATATAAGTTTAGTAAGCTAGTTAATACATTTTTGCAGCGGTGACTATAAATGTCACAAGTGCTAATGCAGTGAATCTAATGACACTGCACATCTGTGAAGAGCTGCATGTTTCTTCATACCGCTGGTGAGGTGTTCCCTGGCTGCCTCAGGATGACTGTTCATAGCTTTATGCATCTGAGTGTTTCCTTGAGGGCAAGCATACACACACACACACACACACACACACACACACACACACACACACACACACACACACACACACACACACACACAGATTTTCAGATCTCTGCATTTGTCTTTTTCTCTCTCTCTGTCTACACAGGCAATTCATGAGGGAATGAATTGTAAGCAGTACCAGGACGATCTTTCAGCTCGTGCTATAAATGACTCTGCCGCCAGGAGGACAAGGGATCTACTCAAGGTGAGCCCTTGTATGGGACTTGTATGGGAGTAAAATTTGAGCAGGAATTATCTATCCAAGAACAAATTAATGTTAAAAGTAATAGTACACCACTTTTTAATATAAATAAAAGTCAGTGTTGCTACTCCGTTGATGATTAATACCATACAACATTGATTTAAGCGTTATCCAGTTACTGAAAACAGTTCATTTTATATCTTAATGTTTTATACCCTCTTTAACCAAGTAACAAATGTCACCAGATAACACATCTTGCCATCCTCCGTCCTCTCTCTCTCTCTCTCTCTCTCTCTCTCTCTCTCTCATAAATAGACTTTGGTGCGGTCAGGGGAGGCAATGCACTGTCCTCAGTGTGGCATCATCGTGCAGAAGAAGGAAGGATGTGATTGGCTACGCTGCACTGTATGTCACACTGAGATCTGCTGGGTGACCAGAGGGCCTCGCTGGGGACCAGGGGTAAGAACTTGTGACCCACATTCAGGAAACTCAAGATATATGCTTACTTTATTGTTGCAAAAAGACTCCTGCATGCTGCCAAAATTGCAATAATACATTTATTTTGCAAATCCCTGATGAAGGTGTAGTGCCAAAACATTTCCAAATGAATATACTATTGTGAGTTAAATAGTGTGCATGAACCTCTCCTGCTCACCTGCCTCACAGAATAGTTGTGTGAAGTTTCCTTTTTTTTACTGTAGCTGAAAACACTTTGTCTCCCAAATGTACAGTATTTAGGATGACGAGAGAAACCAGACATGTCGTTCACCTGATGATATAAAAATGAATTCTCTCCTCCTACCTTTGTCATTCTCATGCTATTCTGACAGAATCACCACCTGTCTAATTCCACCCTGACAATTATCTCCCAGTTACCATCCCAAACATTATAGAGCACAGAAATTCTTGATAAACAAATACTGTTTATCATCTCAACAACATGTTTTGGCTGTGAGGCCCAGCCCCTAATGAAGTCATATAGCTAGAACATGTTTTTAAAATAAGTCTTTATTACAAAGGGGGAGAGACTGCGTTTTTTTATTATTATTATTATTATTATTATTATTATTATTTATTCTTCAGATTTGGCCTCAGGGTAAGACTGTTATTTTCAACTTTTGGCTAAAAAGCTCAAGCACCATCTGTTTTTGTCTAAGGGTCCTGGAGACACCAGTGGGGGATGCCGCTGCAATGTCAACAAGCAGAAATGCCACCCCAAATGCCAAAACTGCCACTGAGAAACCCAAGACTGGACATGTTGGAGGAGGGAACGAGTGACTAAACTGAAGCACAGAAAGGTGTTTGTAAGCCAAAGCTGACAATGCAGGACCATCATTTACAATGAAAGTTCATGCATCCCTGTGGAATAAGCCGCCATGACTGTATGTATTTTCTGCGTGTAACTTTGTGTCCATAGTTGCTGAGAAAGTAATCTGTTTCCTGAGATTATATGGTGATACTTAGCTCTGCCTCTCACTAAGAAAGAAATATGGGCTATGTGACATTAAAAATTCGCTGCTTAGTATCATCAAATGCCACATGTCTCCAGTGATGATGGAGTGCCCTCAGAATGTGTAAAGAGCTATGCAGGTGATGTATTAACTTTGATTGCTTGCTGTGCCTTTTTAAAGTGATTGCACTGCAAATTTAGCAACACAGGTGTGTTGCATTTTTGTGTTTTGCTATTTACGAGGAAGCATTAAACTGAAGTGGCCTTTTTGTTTTCAAACGCTAGAGCGTGTTTCAATGGAAAGTTCAAGTTTTGTTCTTCATGCATTTTCTTGCATAGATATCGATCAAACGTAACTGTTACATTTCATAATTGTGCATGTATTGGAGTGTGTGTGTGTGTAGGTGAGAGACTGTAACTGAATATGTGCCTTTGTCACCAGAAAGGTGTGAATGGAGCACACTGATTGTAAACCTGAACTGACCTGAGTCTCCTCTGTTGCTAAACCACCTGACTTCAAGTGTAAACTTGTTCTATTTATCATTAATAAGCTTTGTAGTTGACAAGCAATATTGTCCTTATATAGGGCTGTAGAGGTCACTGTGGCTGTAGCTGTACTGTACTGCTGACCAGAGTATTGTATGAAAATGCTATCAGTACAAGTCAAAGAGTGTTTTAATTAATAGTCTGATATTAATTGTAATACTCGAGGACTTTAAGAGTTGAGGCATGCAAACGCATTTTGTTGATCCCAATTATAAGCAACCCAAATGTGATTGAGGATATACAAATATTAGCCAGGATGTTAAACAGCTCCTCCTGTGTTTATGGCCAGTGAAAGTTCTGTCTCTATCTTGTAATTCATGTGTGCATGAATTTGTAATCTGGAAATGATGATCCATACAAACAGCCTGTCCTGACTATGACTTTAACCAGGATATGAGCCAGTATCCCCACCAGATATGCTCTGTGTGGCCCAGAAGGAAACAGTCCTTGTAACAGAGTACGCCCTCAACTACACTACTGCCCTCTTCTAAGAAGCCATGAATAACTCTTGTTTACTGTTTGTTGTGCCTCAAAGATGGATGCACCATTGTGCCTTAATTACCAATAAATGCCCTTTAAACTCACAGAGCTCTGCGTTGGTTTATGTTTATTCTATCATTTTTGGTGCCAAGGCAAATCAGTCTGCTCTGTTAACGGCAAATGCGCAATGAGATGTGACATGCCTGAGGATCTGAAATCATGTGCGTGTGTAATTTTACATTTTTTCATTTTAACTCACAGAAGTTGAGCAAAATGAATGAATGAAAGTTAAGTTGAACTGACCAAGTGATTGTGGGCTATCAGTGAATGCAAATTATCTTGTTGGCCTTTTTACCTATGCAACTCTGTTCTGTTTATCAATAAATGTTATGATTGTCTGAGTTGAAAAGCGATTTTGAATGTAAATATCTCATTCCCTGACAGTCACCTGTGTGCACCAGAGCGGCCTGCATGGCTCTGGTGTGTGTGGGTTAAAGGGGAGGAGATTACAGTTCTGATAGAGATAAATGTCGACTAGTGCATGCATGTTTCCGACAGCAGGCAGCGACATTTGACAACTTAACTAACACGCAGCTCAGTCAAAGTTTATGTGACATTAGACAAACAGGGAACAAGTCCAAATAAGCAACCAAACTTTAGAAACAAGCGCTTATAATATTTATAAGCGACTGTACAGAAAAAACAAGGTTAAAGTCGCCTATGATGGGGGAACTGGCAGCAGTTGGCGGTTCGCTTTACTGACCGGCTTCTTGCCGGTGGGTGGAGCAGGGATCATAAGAGGCTCGACAAATAAGAGAGCTCCGGGACTCCGACACAAGACTCCGACACCCAACGTGGCTCCTGCTGCACGATAAGAAAACACGGTGCTGACGATTTGACAGTCAGGATTGTCAGAGATTAACACATTCCCAGTGCAGTCAGCGGAGAGGTAAGCGAGGCGTCGACATGGATCTATAGCTTCATGCAGTTGCTTACTCGAGGAAAAGACGTGCACATATGCGCACAAACCGCGAATAAGCTGTAGCGAGAGCTGACAGGAATCACAATACATTATTTAACCATTCGTGTCAATATCAGAGTGGTTCGTCTTTGCATGTTGCATCTAAAACCCCGAGAAAAATATCGCTATCACTGTAATATTCCTGCATGGACCTCGTGTGTCTGTGGTGCTCAGTAGCATGTTTTGTGATCTCATGGTTCATTTATACGGTGCATTTTTTTGTGTCCCATGTTATCACTGAATATTCATGCAGGGTTCCTCTCAGAATTTACATGTACACTTTTGCTGTGATAACATCTCAACATGCATATTGTAACTTATTTAGTAAACAAAAGAGGAAATGTGGACAGATGTTATTGTGATGTAACAGCTTGTTGGCTCCTCTTAAAGCCACAGTGGTTTGAAATCATGCAAATATGCGAAGCAGACTCCCAAATCATAGCCTGTCTGCATATTTAATGAAGTGCACCATATGCAAAACACATAGCATTTTGTTCCGGAGGAAAATTAAGTGATGAAAATAGTGGAACATTTCATACCAGGTTTGGCGAAGTCATGTTCGAGTGTGTTGTTCATGTGAGTGATTAATATTTCCTCTTATGCCCCCCTTCAGCAGCCCTTATCTGCAGAGTATTACAACTTAAAGTCTGTCCCTCTCTCTCTGCTGTTAATCAGCCTCAGGAGCGGCCTTTCTCTATATTGTCAACATGACTGAGACCAAAGGGAAATTTGACTTTGCCATTGACCGGGGTGGCACCTTCACCGATGTGTTTGCCCGTTTGCCGGATGGACGGGAGAGGGTGCTCAAGTTGCTGTCCTGGGACCCCCAGAACTACAAAGACGCTCCCACTGAGGGGATTCGCAGAGTGCTAGAGGAGGTAACATGACTGACAAAACTCACAAGACAACAGAGAGTGCACAACACATTCATTTTTTCTTCTCGCAGAGTATTGTAGCTTTCATTCATGTTTTATGGGGTTAGCTGTGCCATCCACTGTCTTTGCAGTCTATTTATTGCATTAATGCCTTATAGGGATGGTCCAGGGGTGGTTATTTGTGGCGTTTGTTAGTTTGTGTGGAAAACCCTTTTGACCATTTGATGAAGAGCAAAAAAATAAAAATAAAAATACATGGGACACCAGTGAATTGCCACACACAGCTTATAAAAAGTTCATGCAGGACTGACTTGTCAATTGTAGTAATGCTGTATTTGCATTGAATGCTTTTTGAATATTTTTTTTGCACATGTGGCATTACAGTCTGCTGACTACGTGGTGGTTCAAGACAAGGCTTGGAACAGACAGCATGATATCAGATCAGACATTCTTACAAACTGGATGTGTGTGTGTGTGTGTGTGTGTGTGTGTGTGTGTGTGTGCGTGCGTGCGTGCATGTGTGCGCCTTGGTCCATTCTCTTTCTTTTTCATTTTCTTTCTGTTCACATGTCTCTTATGCAGGTGTGCTTGTCTGTTACAGCTAGTGCTTGTGAATGCCTAACATTTGGGTTTACTCCCTTGTCCTGTGTGTGTGTGTGTGTGTGCTCACAGGAAACAGGGAAGGTTTTTCCGCGGGACAAGCCTGTAGACACTTCTCTGATTGGCTGGATCAGAATGGGCACGACGGTGGCAACCAATGCGTTGCTGGAGAGGGAAGGAGAGAGGACCGCTCTCCTTGTCACAAAGGGCTTTAAGGACCTGCTGCACATTGGGACGCAGGCCAGGCCAAAGCTTTTCGACTTGGTTAGTAGGGTTTATTTCCCCACTTGATTTCTTAAATGTATGATGTAAAATGCCTAGATATGATAATAATCCAAAAGCCAGAGGTAGTAAATGACTTATCCAAGCATCTCAACCCTATCACACTTGGATTGTGTTTTGGCATTGCACTTTGGATACTGTGGGTTGAGGGGGCAGATAAAGGAACAATGAAAAGTCCCTTGATGTGAGGCCTTTTGTCCATGCTGGATTTTAAAGTGTTTTTTTTTCCCCTTGTCATGATCTAATTAGGGAACTCATGCAGGATTGACCTTCTTCTCACTATGCTCACCCTGAAAAAAGTCAAATGAAGTGGGGGCTTGGAGACTGGCACCAGTGCTGCTGAATACTGCATTAGCATGTTTGTTACCTCTGCCAAGGAGTTTATGTTTTCATCACATTGGTTTATCTGCCTGTCTGTCAGCAGGATGCTGTCTCAAAAATGTATGAATGGAAGTAACAGCTGATTAGCTTTTGATGGAAATCTGGAGCTGGGAGTTTTGCCATCAGACAATTATATGTTTATGAATGATTACCAAACCAAATAAGAACCTTAGTCCAAAACATAATTTGCCAGGCCAAGAAATCAGTTAAATAAAAAGTAATAATAAATCATTTTTTAAAAAGCAATGCCAATAATGTCTTTAGATGTATCAAAAAGTGGGAGAGACAATGTTTAGCTTTGGCAGAGGTTTGCACTCTAGGTTTTATAAGGCTACTGAGAGGCTGAATCTTCAAAATGCCAGACAAGTTATGTCACTGCAGACAGGATTGCAACACTTTTATGTTTTTATCACATTTTCTTCTGTTATTTAACTCATTAGCTGTGATGTACTCCCGCCACTCTGGTAAACCTTGATGGAGTTATTCACAGAGAAGTTCAGATAATGACAGTACCACTGTGCTGAGTTTGTGCCATTACTTATCACTGAGGTGTTACGTAAGGTGTTACGTAAGGTTTCAGGCAGTTTGTGAAGTAAATGTCAAAAATGACATTTTAACTCGTGAGCCCATATGACAGTAATATACATGAGCAGTGTTGTGCAAGCTACTGAAGATGGGTCATTACTTACAGTTTCTAGTTACTTTACCAGTAACTGCACATAAAAGTAGCTAGTTACTTGGGAAAGTAACTTTTGCCTTACTTGTAAATGTCTCTTTTAATTCTCTAATTAATGCACACATTGGTGTACAATTTTGGTGCTGCTGTGGCACAGTGTGGGACAAGACAGCTGTCAAATGCTGTCCATCACTTTACCTGTTTATCACTTAATGAAAAGTAAGTAGTGGAGCAATAAAACAGAATAGATATGTTTTGATAGGCCTTTTAGCACTGGGCTCTTTTGTGATTTGCTTTGTCGAAGTGTGTTGTTGTACTAGGTGCTTCAGAAGATTAGAATGACTATTCTGTGATAAAGTTCTCACACCTGCACATTGACTACAACTCACCACTATATTTTTGTCCTTGATTTTGATGCGGGAATAATAATGTCCATGTTTGGCCATTATTGGCCATTGTGTGCAGTCTAATGCTGATTGACTGATGTGATCATTGTACTTCTGTAAGGTCAGGTGACATTAGATCATAAACTGGGAAATCTGAGGAATAGGTTATGTTTGTCTGCTATCAAGACAAAAGTAACGAGTAATAATGTCATTTCATGATGTCATTTCATAGCCAGGTAAAGAAATGTCTTTTTGATAGTGCATGGTGTTCATGAGTAGCTTGCATGCAGGACATTGCAGAGGCTGACTAAGGAGAAGAGACTCAGGTCTTGGAGTTTGTCCCCAGACCTGTGTGCCATTAGTGGTTTCAGTAGTCACTCATCAAACCTGCTCATTTGCATTTCTGTGCACAGTTCAGACATTTAGCCAATGTTCTCATGCAGAGCCAGCTGCAAGAAATGCAGTAAACTATGATCTAATTTTCATGATTTAACTTCATGTTTTTTCTCAATGAAATGCATTTTCTGCTGGATCAAGGCCAACCAAGGCTAGTAGAACACCAACAAAATCTCATAACAATGTCAAACCATACTTGGATAACATTACATTGTACTGTAACATTACATTACATTGCACTGTAATGTAATGTTTAATTCAGGTATTATTCCAATCCCTGATATGCATGTTGCCAATTCCTTTATTTGGTCTTATGAGAGATAAGTAATGGTCAGCAGTCATTCTTCTCCCTGTAGCACAATCATCGTCATGCTCTTTTACAAAGTTTGCCAACCTCTGCTTGTCATGGGACTTGTTAAACACTTCCGTGTGTGTGTATGTTTGTGTGTGTGTGTGTGTGTGTGTGTGTGTGTGTGTGTGTGTGTGTATTAACAGGAGGTGTCAATGCCTGAAGTGTTGTATGAGGAGGTAATAGAGGTGGATGAGCGCATTGTCCTCAGGCAAGACAGCTGCCAGCTGCCCAGGAAAGATCCTAAACGTATTGTCACAGGTATGACATGACATGAGTCCTAGGCCTGCTCTTGAGAGTTTCTTTGGCTGCTGTATGTTTTTTTTTTTTTTTTTTTTTTTTTTTTTTTTTTTAAATAAATTTGCAAGTAATATAAATCATATGCATATGCACATACAGTATTTTTTCCCAAGACATAATTCATGTCAGCTTCTTCTTCTCTACTCACACTAAGTTTAATTAATATGGTAGAGACACTAAATGCTCCATAATTTTAGTTGCAATTTTGATGATCTAGGAATTTAAGCTTTTTCTACTTTTTGATAGTTGTTCTGTGCTCCTCCTCAGGCAGCACAGGGGACTCTCTGGAGGTGTGGAGGGAGTTGGATCTGGAGCGTGTGGAGAAAGACCTGAGAGGAGTTCTGTCCCGCGGCATCACCAGCCTCGCTGTCCTTCTGCTGCACTCGTACACGTAAGCACAACTAGCATCTGGAGGTATATTTTCTCATCTTCCCATTCTCACCGCTTCTCTCTGTCTTTCTTTCTCGTTTTCTTATTCTCTCTATCAAACTCCAGCTCAAATTCAAAAGGGCTTTATTGGCATGAAATACAAACAAATTTATTGCCAAAGAACATCTACCGTATGAATACAAATTAAAAGAATACAACACTAAAAAAAGAAAAAAGAAAGTAGGTAAAGTAGGGTGGAAGATAATGAATAGATGTGTGCACAATTTGGGGAGCACAGTCGTGATCACGAACAATAGAATGATACATTAAGCCATGCATGAGTGCTGGTATTTCATTCTAAAGTAAGCTGGAGGGCAATGAACAGGCCTTGTTACCAAATAATCAGTCCAGGAAGTTATCTGTCCCCAGTGTGTGAGTGAGTGTGTGTTATTCAGTTTTCATTGCCATCATGACAAGTGACAATATATCTAGCCACTATTGTAGCGCATGTATTGGGTTTTGTCTCTTGCAGCTCTCTGTCTCTCTCTCTGGGAGTGGAAAGTTTGCATGCACGTCAGCGTCTGGTGTCAAATTACCTTTTCTTCATATATGTGTACCCCATATGGCTAACCGGGTGGAAGTTCATCATTCTGTGACCGTTTCTCCTGCAGTCTTCACTTAGAATCTACTCATCCACCCCTGAACTTTTAGTATGAGGAATGGACAGGTCTTTATTTTATATCAAGCAGTTTCACCTCTTAAAAGTAATTAACATAGATAGAATGAATCACACTGAAATGACAGTCCAAGATTTTTTAGCTTGCTACAACGTGCCAATTGAAATGGGACAGTAAAAAGGGGCCTTTGAAGTGCATGCAAAACACAATCCCCAGGACTTTGTGTAAGTAAAGCAGCAGTGGAGTTGCATAAGAGCTTCGTGTTTGACTTGCATTCCACCCTCACCCAACCCCCACTCTCTTTCTCTCGACCCTTTTCTCTCGCTCTTTCTCCCTCTCAGATGGTCCGAGCATGAGAAAGCAGTGGGTTCTCTGGCGCGTCGCCTAGGCTTCACCCAGGTGTCTCTGTCCAGCGAGGTGATGCCCATGGTGCGGGCGGTGCCTCGTGGTTACACCGTGTGTGCCGACGCCTACCTCACACCAAAGATTCGTCAGTATTTAAAAGGCTTCACCTCTGGCTTCAAAGGCGGCCTGAAGGTGTGTTCAGTTTGAAAAATGTGAAAATGTGAAAAAGTGGAACTTTGATGTGCTGGAAAGATTGAATAAAAACTAACTGGTAAGAATAATTTGTACTGGCCAAATTTTCATCTACAGCTTTCATAGAAATATATCTCTCCCATTTTTAGTGCTGTTTTGTTTGCAGAGTCAGCTATTGTGTCAGTAGATTTCGTTTTAATTTGATGATCCAAGTAGCAGCAACAGAGGAGGAACACTTTGCAGAAGTTTCAGATACTGTCACTTTGTTTCAGATCGAACATGATAAACAGCCAGCAGAGCAGAGCCATTGTTTTACTTTGATTTGATTGGCCCATGGTCAGAGACAGAGTGTGGTGGACAGCAGGAACAAAGCCTGAGATCAGGCAAACACTGAAGACAAAACAACAAAAACATGCTTTTCCGACAGTGACCACTCTCCTCTCCCTGCTCAGGATGTAGACGTGCTCTTCATGCAGTCGGACGGGGGTTTGACTCCCATGGAGCAGTTCTGCGGCTCACGGGCCATTCTGTCTGGGCCGGCGGGGGGAGTGGTGGGTTACGCCATCACATCGTATAGCGAGATGGAGAAGAAGCCCGTCATCGGCTTCGATATGGGCGGTGAGGATGAGCATATTGGAGGATTACTTATAATGATAAACTTTATTTGTATAGCACCTTTCAAAACATAGTTATAAAGTTCTTCACAGCAGTAAAATAAAAGACATAATCCATTAAAATGACACTATAATACAATTAAAAATGAAAGTATAAAAACAAAAAAGTATTTTTAAAAAAAGTATTATTAAAAATAACAGCATGTTTAACATACCCTGAAACTACATCTTCTTGATATTGTGTTTCAGCCCCTTTTAGACAGTTCACATCTCAGTTGCCTTTGGTGCTGAGGAATAGGCATTAGGCAGGAAAGAGTGGTTTGATGGGGAACTTTATCGCTAATTCATTTGATTTTTTTTTTCACCTTGGCTTTCTTTTTTTCTTATCAGTTGCTTGAGCCTTTAAAGGGCCATACCATCGTTACAGTCGAGATCTGTATCTGTGCACAAGAATTCCAGGTTAACTTACCCAACTTGCTCTCATTCATATTCAAAATTGTGAAAAACTGCTCCATGAAAGTTGAAAGGTAGCTGTATTTTGTGAGTAAAGTCAAGTGAAGAAATCAAAATATGACCTGTGTGGTCCTTTTTTAAAACAGAATAACCAAACTAACCAGCCTTAACCAATCTGTTATTACTCGGTCAACAGAAACTAGAGTTCTGTGTCTCTCATCCAGGAAGTGGGGGCTGGGGTTTTGGTCTGGGGGAGGAAAACACTAATGAGATAATTCAACTTAAAAGGAGGAAGAGGAGAGAAAAAAGGGATAGGTGTGTTGACAGTGTCATTATAGCAGGGAGAAAGAGGCAGGAAGTAATAAGTTGGCATTGAGATCCAGGTGTTAAAGGGGGGATATACAGTAGGTGTGTGGAGCAGGTAGCAAACGGGGAGAAACCAGACAAGTGGTGAAGATACCAGGTGGCCAAAGCTCTGACTCTGAAAATAAAAATGTCTCTAACTCTGCTGCTCTCATATTAACACAGACTGAAATCAAAGTTTTGGTGTTCTTTCATTCAAGTGTATGATTTCTTTGCCCTGATCATTGTCTCAGTATGGCCTTAAATGTAAAAAAAAAATCACCTCTTACAGACTTGCTTTATCCAGTTTCCATCCTTGACCTTCATTTTTGTGTTTAATATCCTGTTCCTTGCTGTGCTCACTCTATGACTTTGTCTGTTCTGTCTTTGTTCAATCTTTTGTAAAACACTTTCTGTGTGCAAATTAATGCTGGTCATTTTTCACAATTACCATGAAAAGCACAAAGATCACGATGGTGAAACACTGTGGTTATTTCCTGGTGGAGTAAGAGTTACTGCATCTGATAGATTTTCTGCATTCTTCTGCCTGTGTCCTCTTGACTGCGTCTGTGTGCCTCTCTCTCTCTCTCTCTCTCCAGGGACGTCCACAGATGTGAGTCGATACGCGGGACAGTATGAGCATGTGTTCGAGGCGACCACAGCTGGCGTCACCCTCCAAGCCCCTCAGCTGGATATCAACACTGTGGCTGCAGGCGGAGGCTCGCGGCTCTTCTTCAGGTCAGCCGGTCACAGATTTGACACATGCACGCTGGCTCGAGGCCCAGCTACAGCTTTACTTGTTTCAGTCCAGCTTCTACCATCACACCAGAACACATTACGTGACAGATTCAGATGCACCAGCAATGATATTGCTGTTCACATGATTCATGAAACCAGATTATGGACATTGTCAGGCTCACATCTGTCAGGAATTTTTATTTCTTTTTTGTTGATGAAAATGTCATGTAGTTTTTGTCAACAAAGGTTTGTTTTTAATAAGTTTTAGTATCATTTCTGTCATGGAAAAAGGGTCTTTGACAAATACTTTGAGTCCTGGGTTTAATCAACAAAATCTTAACTGCTGTACACCTACAGTTCATCAATTAATTATTTACTCTCATTCTTTTTTTCAGAATCCAGTTGCTATTGTTTAACTAAATTATACAAATCTTGCTCTCTTTCTGTCGCGTGGTTTCATTCTCCCTCTTTTCTGTTGTTTTCACTCCTTCCCTTCCCGCTCTCTCAGGTCAGGGATGTTTGTGGTTGGGCCAGAGTCTGCAGGCGCACACCCAGGACCGGCCTGCTACAGAAAAGGTGACAGAGTTCTTATAGTTATAGTTCCCCACCCCTTCATCACCTTCCGAGTTATACATTTTGTGTTACCTTTCTCCCCTGTCTATTTCTCTCACCAGTATTTTCAGTTTTTGTACAAGAATAGAATTGTCAGAAATAATAAAACAGAAATTGAATGGAACAGGTAGTACAGCATTACTGTAGCATAGCATATAATTTCAAAGTAAAGATACCAAGGCACTTGACTTGCACATAGAGCCTTTTTATTAAAGTTATTGGCCTGTGTGTTGCAGCCACCAGAGGCAATGCTCAGGGAATTTCTACTTGAGTATTTGATCTGGTTCTGTATATCTATAGGCGCCTACATGTTGATGATGCTGTGACCTATTTTCATCACAAATGATAGTAAAAACACTAAAAGTGCTGGTGGTAAGTTGTAATCTTAATATAAAGTGTTACATTAGATTGCCTATAAGCACAGTCTTTAAAAGAATGTAAAACAACATAAGTGTAGTAAAACATAAGTGACAGCGCTTCTCTGTTTGGTTCTGCAAGGCGGCCCTCTGACTGTGACGGATGCCAACTTAGCCCTGGGTCGTCTTCTCCCCTCCTTCTTTCCAAAAATCTTTGGGCCTGGGGAAAATGAGCCCCTGTCCCTGGAGGAAACCATGAAGCATTTCCATCGTCTCACCCAGGAGATCAATCACTTTTTGTCCTCTAACCAGTCGAAGGTGCTAATATTTACTCACACAGCTATTACTTTACATTGCTTATTAAATTTGCTTATTAATTGCATAAGGGACAAGTAATTCTATGACGTGCTCACAAATACAACAAACATTTATTTATTTGTTCTTTCATTTGCAGGCTGGCATCAATGGGGCTGACCACTTGCACAACAGCACAGTGCCAGGCAGCAAATCAGAGATGAGTGTGGAGGAGGTTGCCATAGGGTTCATTCGTGTTGCTAATGAGGCCATGTGCAGGCCAATCAGAGCTCTAACACAGGTAGTTTGAGTGTTGCAGGTGTTTGCAGAAATCATTGCACTGTACTCATCAGGACATGCAGTAGTTAAAGTCATTGAGAGTTGACAATACAGCAACTAATGCAACTTGATTTGATTCCGCAACATTATTGTTATAATGTTATAATACAGTCAGCCTGTCTGAGCTTCTCGCTTCCTCTCCCCCTCTCTCTCTGTTCGTTCCTCCCTGCAGGCCAAAGGCCATGATACGTCTCAACATGTGTTGGCATGTTTTGGTGGCGCAGGTGGGCAGCACGCCTGTGCTATTGCACGAGCCCTTGGGATGAAGACCGTCTTCATTCATAAGTAAGAGCAAAAACAAGTGTTTGTTAGAGTCTGTAGGGCCAAGATTCAGATGTTAAAAAAAAAAAAAAAAATTAGACAGACCTCAGACCTTAGAATTTGTGATGTGATGACTCAACGCTCTGGTTCAGTATTTCACCCCCCCTGTGTGTGTGTGTGTGTGTGTGTCTCCCAGGTACAGCGGCGTGCTGTCGGCCTACGGTCTGGCTCTGGCTGATGTGGTGGAGGAGGTGCAGGAGCCGTGCTCCCTGCAGTACGAGCAGCGCTCCTTCAGCCAGCTGAACCACAGGGTGGACCTGCTGACACAACGCTGCTGCGACACACTCCGCGCCCGCGGCTTCACCAGGTCAGCACACACCTGCTATATGGTTAGAACTATACACACACACACACACACACACACACAGTTCTTACATGTACACTAATGTGTCCTCAGGTCTAACCTTGGATAAAATAGCTCACTTACACCATGCTACAGTAAAACATTTTAGTGGTGCCACAGCCGGTATAGGTGTGTTGGTGTACCTTATCTTTTTGCTGATAAATGCTCACTACACTTACATTGTGCTCTGAAAACAAGGCTAAGACCAATATCTGACTGATATCAGTTTGCCACTGTACATGACATCATGTTCACTTCTGATATGATGGCTTTTCCTCCCTCCCTCTAGATGTTCTGTGGGTTTATTCTTCATGTAAAGATGTATACAATACATTGTATATCAATTATTGTCAGGATTTGGCTTGGCTACTGCCTATCTGGAGCACACTGATGACAGGAGAGCACACCAGACTGAAGGCTTTTATTTTTCTTCTCAGTGCCCAGATCACCACTGAGGTTTTCTTCCACCTGCGTTACGAGGGCACCGACTGCGCTCTCATGGTGAGTGCCAGCGGTTACCCTGGCAACGCCCAGTCCTGTCGAGCTGGTGACTTCCGCAGTGCCTTCACCAAACGGTTAGCTGTGTTTGTTCATTCTTTTGTTTGTTAATTTGTTGGTGTATGCATGCGCTGATTAATTAAGTGATTCTCTCATATTTTCACTCATGCGTTCAAGTGGATAAGCCTTTGCTCCTCACACATCATTCTCTGTTTATGCTGCATAAGCAAACATGCTGTACCACCGAGTTAATGAGTCATTAGGTCAATGTTTTCCATTAGAGATACTGTTACATAAGCTTCCCGGTAAATAGTAAAGTTTATACATTTATTTACATTGCTCATGTTATCTTTTGCTCTCTCCCTCTCTCTCTCTCTCTCTCTCTCTCTCTCTAGCTATCTGAAGGAGTTTGGCTTCACCATCCCAGACAGAGCCATTATGGTAGATGATATCAGGGTGAGGGGTTCTGGGAAATCTGGCATCCAATCAGCCTGCAAACCCAATCTGAAGCACGGCCATGCCAAACCTGTCACGGTACACAAATTGTCCTGCACACACACTCACACACTTTCAACAAGTTAAGCATGCAAATATTTGCTTCCAAACATTTGTTTTTCTAATCCCATCTATTCACAGAGCATAGATTAGACTTGAATACTGAATATGTGAATAAATAGTATTAAATGGATTGAAAAGTGTTGCATGCACAGGAAAGAAGAAAGATAAGAAGCCTTGTTGTAACAGAGATGACTTAAAAGACATAGATGGAAAAAGAGAGAAAAAATCTCTGATATCATTGTATGTTCTTCTCCCTGTAGATGACCAGGTGTTACTTTGAAGACGGTTACCTGGACACCAGTGTGTACCTGTGGGAGGAGCTGCCACATGGTCACGTCGTACAGGGACCAGCCATCATCATCGACAAGAACAGGTAGATAATTTCCCATTCGTGTTACACACACCAATGATTAAATAAGATGTGAATGACTATGAATAAGTGAACGATAAAGATTACAGAGGACTTACCAGGCAGGCAGCAAACGATAAGGATCTGCTGCTGGTCTTCAAACTGAAAATCAGGACCTTACAAATTCTTAATTCCTATGACTTTCAAAATGTGTTTCTGAGGTATTAAAATGTTGCTTTTCATTGCTTTATTATTTTTCTAGTGAGCAATCCCCTTGACTGCACAGAAATACTCAGAAATTGGTCTTATTTTTAAATCAGCATTAAAAGGCCTCCAAATTAAAAAGTATCTAGTTTTACTTGTTTCTATGAGTTTGAACATTTATATTTATTCATGTTTTTGGATGTCATTGCCAATATGTATCCATGGATCTATTATTGTGTTTCCTCCATCAGCACCATCCTGGTGGAGCCGTGCTGTGAGGCCCGTCTGACAGAAGGGGGCGATGTGTGCATTGCGGTGGGCTCAGACCCCCACTGCGCCCTGGGCACTGAACTTAACACCGTGCAGCTCTCCATCTTCTCCCACCGCTTCATGAGCATAGCAGGTCAGCAACAGCATTGGGATAGAGGAGAGTTATGGGACAGAGGGAAGAAATAAGTAAGGGAGAAATGGAAAGGACAGATTATGGGGAACAAGATATGCAAAATTTATTTTGCATTTATTTATTTATTTTAATTTATTTATTTATTCATTTGCTGGGGTCTTTGTTTTATTAGCATACTCATTTGTGCACTGTCTCTCTCCCCGCTCTACAGAACAGATGGGCCGGGTTCTCCAGAGAACCTCCATCTCCACCAACATTAAGGAGCGTCTTGACTTCTCCTGTGCGGTGTTCGGTCCAGACGGGGGACTGGTGTCCAATGCACCCCACATCCCTGTCCACCTGGGGGCCATGCAGGAGACTGTCCAGTACCAGGTAAGGGCTGTGTGTGCCAGCACCAGGGAAGTAGCACCCCTTTCTAAAAGGAAGAGGGGATGCCACCTGTCCCTGTTGACCTGAGTTCTTTGTTCTCTTTTTGTCCTCTCTGTGCAGATCAGATCACTGGGGAATAATTTGAAAGAAGGGGATGTGATTCTGAGCAACCACCCGTGTGCTGGGGGCAGCCACCTTCCTGACCTCACCGTCATCACACCGGTCAGAGTTTCTCAAAGATGGAAATGTTGCTCTCTTCTCTTCTCTTCTCTTCTCTTCTCTTCTCTTCTCTTCTCTTCTCTTCTCTTCTCTTCTCTTCTCTTCTCTTCTCATATATCTTTACCTCACTCCCTATGTTCCCCCATTCCTCCCCAGGTATTCAGAAAAGGGGTGAGCAGTCCAGTGTTCTTTGTGGCCAGCAGGGGGCACCATGCTGACATCGGAGGCATTACGCCTGGATCCATGCCACCCCACTCCACCTCCCTTCAGCAGGAGGGGGCTGTCTTCACTTCCTTTAAACTGGTCACTGGCGGCGTCTTCCAGGAAGAGGGTGAGGGAGAAAGACATGACCCAAGAAGGATATAGGGAGGAAAGAAGAAAAACAGCGAGGGATGAGTGACAAGAGTGGGATATGGAGAAGAGCAAATATGCCAGAGTGATGAAAAGAGGCAAAGATAAGAGAGTACAGATAGTGCTGTATCTTGTTGACATTTAGGAATGAGACTCCCTTTTTGTCGTATTTTTCATATCAGTTGGCTGAGAGAGATTGGAGATGTGCAGAGGGACTTTCCTTGTAGAAATACAGTGGACTTCAGGCAAAACCAGGATTTCACTGAGTTGCATAAATCTCAGGAATTCACGGATTTTTAGGAATGTTCACACAGACATTGCAGAACAATCACCATAACATAATTATGGATCAGTGAGCATGCACGCCATTTAATACTGACATTACTTTCAACCTCTGGCCCATTTTTCACCCATCACTCTTTCATGTTTCTCTCTCTTTTCCACTTTGTGTTCCCCCCTCCTCTCTGTCACCCCTCTCTGTCTGTATCAGCTGTAACTGAAGCCCTCATGGCTCCGGCCCAGTACCCAGACTGCTCAGGGACTCGTAATCTCCATGACAACCTGTCAGACCTACGGGCTCAGGTGGCAGCCAATCAGAGGGGCAGCCAGCTGGTGGAGGAGTTGATTGACAGCTACGGGCTGGCTGTGGTCCAGGCCTACATGGGCTACATTCAGGTGAGAGAGGTTTAGGTCCGCGTTTGGAAAAAATCTTTGGAAAATCTATGTTTGAAATTGGGTGAACAGCCCCAGGGCTAGGGGCATTGCTTTACTTTGTAACAAGTTAAAGTACTCTGCTTTTTTGTGTTAATGAGTAAAATAATGTCTTAGTTTTCAATTTTTGTTGCCCATTTTAGTAAGCTCTGAAACTCAAGATTTGTATCTTTTATTGTATTTTATTTATTTATTTAGATTAGTGTACATTTAAAAAAGAAAAGCCAGATGTGTAGCACACTTGTTTTGAACTGTAGACCATTCAAATGTGTTTTGGTGTCCTGACTGTGTTGTATATATATTCCTAGAGCAGGTTACATCAGTGCCCTGGGCTTGTGGTCTTGAATTTTACATGCACCACTGACAGGTGTGCATAATGTGACAAAATGTGTGCATGTGCGTGTGTCAGAGTGCTTGTGTTGTGCCAGCGTAACCTGTGTGTGCCCTGCCTGTTTGTGTGTGTGTTTCAGAGTAATGCCGAGCTGGCGGTGAGGGACATGCTGAAAGCGTTTGCGCATCGTCGACGGCAACAGACTGGCTCTTTGGAGGTGGAGTCAGAGGATTTCATGGATGACGGGACACCAATCAGATTGCGAGTTCAGATCAATGAAGAAGAGGTGGGTAGGGATAATCTCCTCATGATAATCCTTAACTTTTATCTTGTTTACTTACAATGTATTGTGTGGCTCAGCAATTGTTTGAAACCCAGGCTGTAAGACACATACTTAAAATTTAGAGGCACAAATTAACTAATAATCCAGCCTTAGAGTTGATACATTCTCCTCCCTTGATAAGGCTTGTTGAATATGGTTACCTAATATATAACAAAGTGTTGGCACATGCAACGAGATGGTGCTATTTAACAGACAGGCAGTGTGAACAATGGGCCAGTCTCCCAAAAACCGGTGTGGTGTTCAAGAGGTCAGAGTGAAACTGTTGTCTTATCTCCCTCTCCTCTCATGACGTTCATCACTACAGGGCAGTGCAGTGTTTGACTTCACCGGGACGGGGACAGAGGTGTGGGGGAACTGTAACGCTCCACGAGCCATCACCCTCTCTGCCCTCATCTACTGCCTGCGCTGCATGGTCGGGCAGGACATCCCACTCAACCAGGTAAAGTGGTGTATTCTAGGAGTCGGGGATAAGCTGTAAGTTGCTTTCAGGGTTTGATTATCTTTTTGTTTGCTTGCTTTTTTGTTTGTTTTTGCAGACATGCTTGTGTCAAGATGCTTTCAGTAAACCTGCATATATACCTGCAAAATCATATTAAAAGGCATTTATTACCTCCACACCATTAATAAATATTTTTTTCTTGGTTACAAGTAGTAGTATCTTCCTAGTTATAGCTATAAATTGGGAGTTTTATTCACTTTAAAATCTGACCTGAAAAGATGGAATCAAATTATTATTTTTTTTTAATCTGTCAGTTTAAAATGTTTTATCTGCGCATTGGGATTTTTAAAACAAGGGGAATATGAATTATTCAACTAGGTTTAAAAAAAATACACTTTGCCAAACCATGCAAAATGCCACAATATATACTTTGAATACCACGTAGTGTAAAAAGTGATTTGTGCCATACAGCAACTGTTCAAAACTCAACTGTCTCTGTCCTTCACATCCAGGGCTGTCTTGCACCGATCAAAGTCATCATCCCCCCTGGCTCCATCCTCCAGCCTTCCCACAATGCAGCAGTGGTGGGAGGTAACGTACTCACGTCGCAGAGAGTGGTTGACGTCATCTTTCGGGCTTTTGACGTGTGCGCTGCCTCACAGGTGAGAGAACTGGCACTTGTATGTAGAACAGAACTTTCAACCTGAAGCTACTTTTTGATCCATGTATAAAGAAATATACATATATAAATGTATATGTTGGGAGATTACTCTGTTAGTTTAATCAATGAGAACATAAAAATCACGGTCATACATACATACATTTCACTGTGTGATGATATTAATGTTAGCATTATCTGAAAAGTGAGAAAATGAGAACATTGAGCAGCTGTAAAGTTGACTTGAAAGTAGTTTTATTTGATGTGCAGCCAAGTCTGGTAGTTAAGGCAAAAGTCAGCAAAATTTACTTGAAATGTAATTAAAAAATAATGATCAGTTTTGAACCAACAGAATCTACTTTCCTGCACTTTTCATATTCTCGTGAAATTTGAAAAGTCACTTGTTTTGTTTACATGTGTAGTGAAGACAGCGAGCAGCTAAAACATTGATTAATGAATATGTGGTTTCTGTAAGTTAATATTCCATTTTTTAAATGTAAAAATCTATGGGCTGTAAACCATTAACCTTTCATTAGTCTTCTTAGTGTAAATAAGGCTAGCTGTGTACAGTGTGTGAACATACCATGCAGTAGCCTTTCCCCAGGGATAAGGAACTTTTTCACTGTGTTTCCACTGTAAGGGACCAGGCGCTAAATTAATCAATTAAGTTCCCTGGACATTATCTTACCCCCATCAAAAAGTCCCTACATGGGGGGTAGTACTTTCCAAAAGTACAGGAAATTTGGAGGTGGGGCTTGCAGTGCTGAACATTTCTGATCGGTTTATTACTCGTAGCTTTTATTTCAAACCAGTTTGTTTTTTTGTTCATTATGTCTCAACACATCAACTTGGAGAACCAAGAGAAACTTGGAATGTGTGGATACAATTTCCTTTGTATTGATGTTGTTATTTTTTTATTTGTTTATTTGTCACCCCTCTTTGTGTCAGGGCTGCATGAACAACATCTCATTTGGCAGTGTGAAAAGTGGTTACTATGAGACGGTTGCCGGGGGAGCGGGGGCGGGGCCAGGCTGGAATGGGCGGAGTGGAGTTCACAGTCACATGACCAACACGCGCATCACTGACCCGGAGATTCTCGAGAAGAGGTGGGACGCTGTAGAGCTAATTAGACTAATTCTGAAAAATAAAGTCATGTTGCACTAAAAGCAGAGTTTAAAAACGGCTTCACAGGACACCATAAAATTAACTAAAAAGGGAAACTAATTCAGAAGTGGTTAAAATAAAAATAAAAATAATCAAATAAAGTTGTTACATTTTCACATTTTCAGAGATTCTGCCTTTTTAGCAGGTCATGCTAACATCTCATTGTAATATATTCATCTAGGCTATTATAATGCATAGCATAGCAAATAAAACCTGAAGTTATCAGAGGCTTAAACATTTGACCATCCATTGAATTAATTTCCATATTTATCTTGGTTCCTGTCTTCGTCTGGTTGTCAGGTATCCAGTGATTTTAGAGCAGTTCTCTCTGCGGCCCAGCTCAGGAGGTGCTGGGAAATACAATGGAGGTGATGGCGTGATCCGGAAACTTCTGTTCAGGGAAAAAGTGGTTCTGTCTGTGCTGACGGAGAGACGCTCTACCCGCCCCTACGGCCTCATGGGTAACCTCTCACCCTTTTACCTCACCCACAAAAATCCTCTGCCTTCACTGGGATATCTCAGCATCGTGTTGGAAGTGAAAGCATCAACGTTCTAGCCATATTCATTTATTTTTTAGTCCATATTAAATGCAACTAGGTTGTTTACTGACTTATGATAGCATTTTATCTAGCTTCTAATGACCTTTTCTTTTTTCTTCTTTGGGTGGGTCAGGTGGTGAAAGTGGTGCAGCGGGGCTGAACCAGCTCCACAGAGCAGACGGCAGAGTCATCAACCTGGGAGCCAAGACCTCCGTCACTCTGCAGCCAGGGGTAAGACTGCACACTGAGGCTGTGTGAGCACCTACTGACAGTGTCAGTAGTTGGTCAAAATGTGGTGCAGAAGAAAATGTGTGCTTGTGTTCAAGCTTGAAATAATATAATTTCACTTTTTCTTGCTTATACATTTAAACTTCAAATATAATGATGTAATTTTAAAGTATCTAAAAGTAATCATCATAGATTATTGAGTTTGCACAATCCCAACCCTGTCTCCCTGCCCAGTACTATTAGGTGAGATTCTGCTCAAGGGAACATAGAAGTGACAGTTACTGTAATTCTCAGTAATTCCACAGAGGCACCAATCCAAGACCTGTGTGGCGTCATTAATCTACATCAGTTGTTCCCAACCCAGTCCTCAAGGCCCCCCTGTTCTGCAGGATTTTGTTCCAGCTCTACTCTTGCACATCTACAGGGCCAGGGGTCCTTGAGGACATGTTTGGGAACCACTGATCTACACAGACATAACCTACAACCTTAGAAGTTAATGGGTGCAGACATCATCTCCGAAACTGAAGGCCTTGAGTGGGTTCCAGGGGTACTTGAGAGAGTTCTATAGGGGGTTGTAGTGCATTGTTGAAAGGCCTCTAGGATTTTTGTTTGTTTGTTTGTTGGGAGGGTCCACTGGTCCTTGAGGGAATTCATGAGGTCCTTGAGAGGTTTCCAGGGATTCTTGACAAAGTTCTGGGGCTGCTTGGGAGGGTTTTTTTAGGGTATTCAGGGGTTCTTTAAGGGGATTTAGTGGTCCCTGTGGGTGTAAAGGGTTCTAATGGTTTCCAAGTAAAATTGCATGATTACTCAACCAAAACCACTCTGTGTTTGTGTGTCTCCCCCTGCAGGACATGTTTAGCCTCTACACCCCTGGAGGAGGGGGATATGGACAGGAAGATGAAGCCAACAAAAGACCCCAGACCAAGCGCAGGCGCTTGAATGAGACTTTCCCTGAGAGAGGCAGCGTGTTTGAGTACCGAATGGCACAAGAGGGTGTGTGAAAGCATGTAAAAGAGAAAGGGAGAGTTGAAGGTCAAGTCTGGGAAGGAGAAGGATAACAGGAGCATGAGGAGACTGTGAGTGAGATGAGGGAGACAGAGCTGTATGTGAAGGCACTCACTCACACAGATTGAGAGATTATTTAAAATGATCATAGAGAGAGAAACTTGACATCATTTTAAGCTGTAAAAGACGCACATGTTAAAGTTAGAAGAAAAAAAACAACAGTTACACATCTAGATGAAGGCTAGGAACTTGTGTCCACCACTGGGACAAATCAGGTTTTCAAAATAATAGTTTTTAAATTTGTGTAATTGAAAAGGTAATAATGTTGCAGAGAGAAAATGAATTTAACACGACTAAATGGATTCTATTATGACGACATCACAACACTAAGGCACCATTTGCACCAGCAGGACAAATAACCATCCTAAATGTAGCATCATTTAGATTTGTGTGCCAAGGCAGAGACACGTCAAAACATGTTGTTCAAACTTTTAGTGTGAACAACATGTTTGAACTAAAGCCACAACTTCATAGTGCGGTTGCTACTTGTACTTGACGGACTAATACATGTATGCTCTTTATTTTTATAGGCCAAAAAAATAAAACACATTCCTATTATGGGAGGCTATTGTTTGTTTTATTCAAAATCAAATATTTCATATGTAATATTAGTTTCAACTCACAATTGCACATCATCAAAACCTGTCGGAGGCCATTATGTATCATTTGTGTGAAAACATGACATTTATTACCACCCTTACCACTGGAGACACAGAGGAATTTCTGAGAATAATAGATGTTAAGATAGAATCCAGCAGGGCTGTGTGTGTGTGTGTGTGTGTGTGTGTGTGTGTGTGTGTGTGTGTGGGTTGGGGGAAGGGGAGGTTCTGTCCAGGGGGTGTCTCCTCCTCCCATGTTTGGATCAGGGATGATCAGGGGGAAGAGGAGGAAGGAGGGTGAGGGAGTGCAGGCATGCGTAGGCGGCTGATAAAGAGATAGTGGCCCCTGCAGGAGAAGCAGCAGGAGGCTGATGGCCACTGACGGTTGATGTAAATCAGCTGTGTAGGTGAGTGAGTGTGTGTGTGAGTGTGTGTGTGAGTGTGTGTGTGTGCGCGTGTGTGTGTATGGATGCACGCATCTCTGCTGGGACCCCAGTGCAGGAACCATGGACTGTGGATCAAAACACAGTATCCTCACGATTCCTGTGGTAAAATAACTTTATCACACTTAAAGGATTTGAAACTCAACCCCCTGGTGTTCCCTGAAGCCGCGCCTCCACTTTTATCTGCCGGCTTATCAGCATTAGGCTTTAGGAATTTATACTCTCAATATGGAAAAGGCCGCAGTGCAAGCTGGAAATAGCTGTGTAACCAAAGACAGTCTTGACGCATGAAATAATATACCTACAGTTTGTTTTGTATTCTTAATTAAACATAAGTCTTCAAACCACAAATGACTACATTAATTTATAAATAAGAGTTGGTAACATCAGGACAGCATGTCATTAGTGAGGCTGTACATGACAAATTGAGACAGTCTATACTTGTAGAAGGTCATTAAGACAGAAAATAGTTATGGCTTAAAAGCATATATAATGTTATACCCACAACTCTCTGTCACTTGGGCAGTTTTGCACAAAAGCATAAACTTGAGCAGGCAAACATCAAGGAAAATCAGTTTCTCCAGTATTTATTATATAAATAAGTGAAAATAACATTAACAATGCAAATTTCCTATACTAATACTAATAATTGGTAAATTATGTTGTTTAATTGTTTGAGGTGGATTGTCTCATCCTGAAAGCAATAAATGCAACACCTATGATTTTTTTTGTTTGTTTTCCTTTCAAATGTCACCTAGAACATGAGGCCCTATACCTACCTCCAAATATTTAGTCTTGTTAAAAATTCTGAGCTTATTTGTACTGATTTGAGACTGTATTTGAAGGCATTTCAGTGGGATATGTTTATCTATTTCCTGTGGTAATATAATCTATCATCTATCATCAGAGACTTTGCTGCTTTAATCTTCCCTTCTCCCTCAGCCGGCATTAGATTTTTGGGCTTTTTGTGTAAAACAAGGAAAATAAGGTGGCTGTGACAGCTGAAAAGAATTTTTAAAAATTGGTGGAATTAATGTTCTACAATTTGTTTCTTGACTACCAAGTAGGTTTTCAAGGTAATGTAAAATGAAAATGCCAGTCTCATAATTTCTTATGAGATGACAATGCCTCCAAATCTTTTTTTTTTTTTTTTTTTTTTTTTGGTAAGGTCAGGACAAGACAGGCAGCAGAAATCCAGTAGAATCCCGATTTAAAGTAATAGTGGTTTAAAATGATTCAACCAGTTGTGCAGCTCAACTTTCTAGATTGCAACATACAACTCTGAGCAGCATAGCTTAAAACAGCAGCATTTTATTATTATGTACCCTGTTCAGCACCAAAACCTTTCAGTGTAACATCTGTGCAGTTTTGACTTCAGCTCAATACTGTATAAACTTTCAAGAAGACAACAGTAAAACAGATAAAAAAAAAATTAAAAAACAAACATTCAGCTGTCAAGGTAGGGATACATTTAAAAGTATTTTCTGTTGGAAACTATTCATAATGAAATTAAAATAGTGCAAATAACTGGCAGTGCAAAGTCCCTTGGAAGCATGTTCCATTCCATTGAAAGTCTGAGGTAGATATCAGTGGTTGTACAGTGATTTGAGGTAGATTGTCTCCAACTTCTTGAAAACATGCCATACTGCCATGGAGTGACTTGAAATTACCAAACAGAATGCCTTAAAATCTTACACAGTCTTTCTTAGAATTACTCTCAAGTGTCACTTTACATATCAGGTACACCTACCTCGAGAGTTAAGGCTAGTCATTGAGACTTATTTGGACGTACCTACAGGAGACATGTTTTTATGTATTATTTGTGATAAAACTATTATACTCAATGGATTCCTAATCTCTCGTGTTCTACTTGACCGGTCCCTCATTCCATTTTTTGTTAGACACCGACTAGCAACAACAAACTAGACAACAGCAAATATCCTGCAAAATGAAGTTGTCTGTCTTGCCCATTTTGCCAGCTGGTGATAATCCAGCTTTCACGCTATTTTGTTAGTCAACTTGACAAGACAGAAAAAAAGATAGGGCTAAAGAGCTTGTCTTTGATTTAACCATCTGAACAAACATACTAAAAGTGACAACACAGACTTGTGTGCACATACACCCTGTGAAAGGAAAATAGTTGTTTCACTGAAACTATTATGCTGCTTCTGTACCTCAATTTCTGTATTGCTACATACAATGCTGGACAGGATAAGTTTATATTAAAAAAATAGTGTTTTATTTGATACCCTGATTGGCACCTATACTCTGTATCTTGGCTTTACTGTATGTATTCAATTTGTCTTGTTAGCATAGAAGGTTTTCACAGGACAAGCAAAAAAACTAGAGGAAAACTCCAGCAAAACATTCAGCAGTCAAATTAGGTAGACAATCAAAAGTGATTTCTGGAGTAAAAGAAATCTTGACATCAAAATAGTGCAAATAACACTGGCAGTGCAAAGACCCTGTATCAATACATGCTCTGTTTTCTCCAAAGACTGAGGCAATACTGTTTTAAGTCAGTTGTCTCCAGTGTCTTAAAACCACATGGTACATCACAGATTGATGAGAAATAACCACAGCCATGTCACTGTCTCTCCGAATCATGACCTGAAAAACTGTTGTAGTTTAGTATCCCTTTGTATATTAGACTGACAGTATCTCGAGTTGGAGGTACGAACTTTACCAAACAGATAGTTTTGGATCACTGCATATCAGAATGTGGATATGGCTCAGTTTGAGATTGAGAGTTAATATTTAAGAGTCTGTCAGTATTGGTGGTATCTGTTTAGGGGAGGCCCACTCTGCAGGGTGTACCGACTGGCTGGTTGATGGTGTGGATGGGAGTTCTGATTGCCTGGCACCAGGACATCAAATACACTTTTATTGGGAGGCACAGATTGCAACATGTTGTCCAGGTCCATAATTAGAGGAGGGGCTTGGAGAGAAACTCGCCCAGTAGGGAGGATGGGCCAATAGGCGTGGCCTAAAAAGTGGCCAGGTGCCACAGGGGGGCTTCCATAGCCGTAAAGGGGGAGTCCACCATGCAGTGACATGAGGGGACCCCCATTAAACCGCATACTGGGTGGGGCAACAGCATTGGGTGGGGTGTATTTGGCATAGGAGGTGGGCAGCTCCCATGGGGGTGCAGTCTCCCTCCGTGCTGATTTGTGGTGCGGGGGCCTGCAGTCCTCGTAACCATCTGACCCCACTTCCCTGTCCGGAGGAATGCGCTTCCCAGCCTGTGACACCCCCCTCCATTCTTCATCAGAGGAAGAGGAGGCCGGGCTGGCAGAGCTGGCAGAGGCACTACGGGCAGAGGAGGTGTAGCGGGGTCGCGGAGTTGGAGAGGGTCTCGGCTGCTCCACCTCCCCCCAGCAGTCCCTGGTAGCCATTTCTACCTCCCCAGCAGCACTAGATGGTCGCAGACTGTGCAGCAAGGAGTTTATTGCAAAGGACGAGTCCAGTTTGGGTCGGAACAAGTCCTCCTGCGGCGGGGAGTGGGGTCTGGTGGGTATGGGAGAGAGAGAAGTGACAGGGGCAGAGGGGGGCTCCACATCTGGCTTGTGGGTTTGTCCATGAAGGATGTAGGGGGCCAAATCCTGGGCGAAGATTGTCTCATCCTGGCGAGACACAGCCGTGTTCTGCCTCTTGAGGAGCTCCAGGGGCACACGGCTCAACTCCACAGCCCAGAAGTTACCCTTTCCCTGTGGCTTTCCTGGATCCTTCAGCACCTATTAGATGGATGGAGGAGGTTAAACAGTGAGATGAATTCCAGGCCTACAACCTTGTCAAACTGGGGTGACACAGTTTCACACTTCTCACACTTGGCCTGCATAGGCCTAAAATTTAGGGCCTAGGCCGACCCTGGCCCTTGGCATTCAGGCCTTGGCCCGCTGGGCTATCTAACAGGACCACTACGGTACCAGGAAATGAAGCTACAAGCCTGTTCATTGTATACTGATTTAATCTGTTCAAAAGACCCTAAAAATGACAAGACTGAGAAGGGTTTTAACACAAACCTTAACGAAGCAGTCATAAGAGGAGAGGTTGTGTCTCACAGAATCCCGCCAGCCCTTGTAGTTTCCTTTGAAGAATGGGAAGAGAGTACTGATCTCCTTCAGGATCTGAAAATAAATGATAGGAGTCACTATATCTGTTTTCAATTTATACAATAAAGACACAGAAAAACAAATACTCCAGTGGTCTTAACTGTATTTTAGTTTCAGAACACAACAAAATTCAGAATGACAGTGTCATCAAACACCACTGTGGCACTTTATAATATTACGATCTATTATGGTTCAATAATGTTATTTTAATTGAAGGCATTTTAAGACATGACAGCAGACCTAAATGTCTAGTACATATAGTATTGCTAACATGTTGCTGATATTGTAGCTATCAAAATAACATTGTTCAAAAGACACCAGGCAAGATGTCTGCCGTAACACTTTCTACAATTAAACACTAATAATAAAATGGTGTTGCCTAGGCAAGTCCAGTGAGAGAATACCCAGTAGGCTAATTGAAAAAGTCTCTTGAGACCCTCTACATGTTATCAGCCCACTTTGCCTGATAGGGATCAGTGTCTGGTTTCGCTACAGTCCGGTCTTATCAAAACAAACCAAGAATGGTGGTGGTCAGTGAAGTGTCACCCAGAGTTTTCTGTTTAGTGTCACCTTATGAACCGCACAACGACCCGTCATCAATGCTTAAGGTCCATCAATGAGCTGCATCGACACGTGAAACGAACATACTGTAATCTCACACCTAATACTACAGTTGCTTTACAATTTAGCCCACATTTACTTAAATCAAATACTGCAGTACCTGGTGCGTAAAGATAGTGAACATCTTAAGGAGCAGCGTGCCTACAACATTTCATGCGTAGGCTACTTTGTGTCCTTGTAGGCCTATCTTACTTTTAATGTAATTCTGTCAAACATCGTCAAATAAAAATAAATCCACTTTACCTCTGATAAGGTCAGTTTCTTCTCTGGGGAGTTTTGGATAACCATTGCTATCATGGCGAGATATGAGTACGGTGGTTTCGGGTACCGCTGATAGTTCTTTTTCCTCCCACCGCTGGCACATTTCTCCTTGTCACTGTCCCACGACTCACGGCTGAGGGTCTCCTCTTTGAGCAAGTCATCTTTTCTGGGCGCTGGGTATGCTGTGGCCGGTGGTCCGCGATGCTCAGGTGGCACGGCTTTATCCATATGCGCCGTGGATCTGGTGGGGTGGTCGGGGTAGGCAACAGGCTTCTCCAACCGGGGCGGCTGTTGGGGAAACACCTGGGTCGGATGGTGAGGCCAGTGTTGGGCTGGAGAGGTCCGTACTATACCGCTGGGAAGGTAATTCTGCTGCGCATTTCTGTTGGAGTCAAGTTGATGGTCGTGGTGTGCTCCAAGGTGGGAGAGAGCGGGTGGTGCCAAGAGGCTCTGCTCCAGCCAGTGCTTTGTCATGCTGATCAGGCTGGGGGGAAGATCGGCCCGCACGGTCGGACAGGAGGACGCAGAGGGGGAGGGAGGGCAAAGAGTTGGTCCTTAACTTCTGGCAGACTGCTGGCTCCAGGCTGACTCTATTTGAAGAGCAAACAATTAACAGTGTCATGTAAATCCTGCTGCGTAATCGAGGAGAGAATGAAGCGCTATCTGCGAGTAGAATGACTGATCACCCCGGGGGGGTTTGGGGAGGGTCTGTGCATGACAGAGCGCGAGAGAAAGACAGTAAACCTGTAAATAACCCCAATGATAATATCAACACGCCACTTATAACGCAGAAATGTTGGGTTTGCTTTGGAAACAGACAGCTTCCAAAGCTGCTTTTACGCAGGAGTAAAGCTCATCTTGGCTCATCCAGGCAATAAACATTAAAGCAATAAACAACGTTATGACCTTAGTATTTATCAATAGTTATAGTTGATTTTATTTTTAAGACGTTCCAAAGACAAGTGCAACATTTTCATTTCATTCTTTGCACTCAGCGTTAAATACTCAAAGTCCTTCTTCAAAGTTGGGGGTGGGGTACGAAAGAAATAAAGGAGAGGAATTTCGATTGAGGCTTTCATGCAATCAACAATTTTTGGCGAGTAATAAACATAAGGGTTGCTAATATACAAACACTGAAAGATTAAGAAGTTGGCCATTGATGCTACTGATCACATAATAATTTAGCATTGCCTTTAGTACACTTGCCAAATTAGGATCCACTTGACACTTTAAGTTTAGTTTACTGGAGTACTTTTAAACTGGGGTATGTAAGCAGGCTGTGTAAAATTACTGGTAGCCAATATTAATCCGGACTTGATTCCAACCACCAATCTGACACATAAAATACAGAGGTAGAGACCCATCAAAATAAAACTGTCGTTTAAGGGAGAACAACAACAGCCTTTTTTAAAAGAGCAGAACTATATTCACAATACAATCCTGAGATGAATGACCAGAGTGCTCTGAGCTCTGAGAGTGGCCGGGAGAGCGCAGCAGTCAGGGCTGTTTTGCGCACAGTAGGGTCTCCCTGATAGTATGCAGGATGTCATTCAACGTGAGAGAATAAGTTTCGGGAAAGCATGTCTTTTGTTCAGGTTAATGTAGTGCTAATGTCTAAACTCTTGCTTCCCAGCAAGACAGTGAAAACAAGTTGGATTAGGAGGATCCCCATTGGCAAGCTGGAGAGCGCTCCTTCCCCAAGATGCTGCTTAGCATGTGAGGAAATGCGGGGGCTATTCGGCACCATTTGTAGGTTTTCTATAGCTTACAAGCTGCTAAGTGTCCGTGTTGCGATATTCACACCTCAGACAGGAGAAATAATCTTTTCCCGAATTGTAGAAAAAATGAAAAACTCAAAATATCTTTGAACCAAACACAGTCTTAACTCAGATACAAAAACAGTTTTCCAACTGGTGCCACATTGCAAAACACCCACACTGATAAATCATTGTTTCTAAATCTTTTATTTATTCATTCATTTATTTTTCGTTTTAACAAACTGGAAACATCTTCAGTTGGGCATTTCCCTTGAATCAACCGTGACTTTTTCTGCCTTGTGTCAAAATACAGAAACTTGTCTGAAATTCCCGAAACTGCACGGGAAGCAAAAGGGATTATTTCTCACCAATGGCAACAATTTTTCACTTGAAGGCTTTTGAGAAAGACAAGCTGTTTAAGACTGAAGATCCGACTGGCTGATTTGCTAAAATCATCATGCAGGCATTTTTTTTTTTAAATCTTAAAGCCTGGGCTATACGCTACCATAACTTTAACTGGCGTACAAGTGAGGTAATATTGGCCTCCAGTTTAACACGGCTTCTACTCTGTCTTTCTGAAGTTATATATCTACAAATTTTTTTTAAGAGCAGCAAAGTTGTCCACTTCTCTGAATATTTTGCCTTATTTGTAGGCAAATTCCCTACCTTCAAATTATAGGCTAATTATACTGGTCATCAATATCTTCTCCAGTTAGAAATCTCTGGTTTTACTAATGTAGAAAAGATACTAGATTTTTGTTGTGTGGCAAAGTTCTCCTATCTTTTTGACCAAGTAATTGTGCTATGTAAAACGTTATGTGTGAAACTTATGTTCTCTTACCATGTGGATTGGATCTTTTTTGATGTAAACATTAGGCGTTTCAACTCATCCTCCAGGTCGAGTGGGTTCCCTAACACAAATCTACTCCACCTGTTGCAATTTACGTCATGATTTCACTTTCTGACTGCCACATACTGCTCTGACCTGAGAGTGCGCTACCTTGTTCCCCCCCTAGTGGTTTCACTCAAACCTGAGTGAGAAAAGCGTCACTTCCACTGGAAATTACATTAAAATAAACAAGACATCAGTTTCCCCTCAAGAGAAATCAGCAAATTACTCACGGAGGTAATGCAGTTAGTCATTCAGGAGAAATTACTCACATTTTAGTAAGGAAAATCAAAGGGGTTTCCTCAGTATTGAACACACAAATTGATCAGAACGAGGTATCATGTCCTGGCAAAGTGCTCATCCATGATATATGTGGAATGTTTTAATCCTATTTACATACCCCCTCATACATAGTGAAAGTAGTTTGGTACAAAACAAGCTGATTTGAATACAAACTATCAGTCCATTTATTCCTGTCTGCTGGAGAGCCAGTTAAGAGGTTTTGTTTGGATTAGTGAGCCCTGCAATGCATAAGAAGAATGGGACGCTGTATGAATAGGGTCCCATCCAGGACAAGGCTGCACTGGTTGTGTTTGGACAAATCCCCACTAAGCTGTCCTGAGATGCACCCCAATACTGATCTGTGCTGAAGGCAGGAACTTTAGTCCCGCTGGGACAGATACAGAAAGTGACAGACGGTGTTTCTATGTCCAAGCAATGCTTTAGAATAACTGCAAGTCAAATTACATAAAGTAAGTGTTGTATACATTTTTACTCTATTCTTTGATTATTGCACAAATCGAGAAGCCATCTGCAATTCTTTTTTTTTTTTTTTTTTTTTTTTTTTTTAAACTCAGGACACAAATGAGCAATTGAAACTCTTGCCGGGACACACACCCATGAAAACATGAGGCAACTTGCTTTGCTTGCCTTGTGGATATCCAGTTAAAATCTGTTTTAATAATACTTTGTGCAATAACTAAAGACAGCATCAATCAGTCACCACAAATAAGTAACACTTATTAAACAAACCTGGAGTCTGAAGTTCAAAACAGAGTTTGGCATGCATTTTGTATTAAGTTTCCAGGCAGAGTTCAAGAGAGAAAGATCCAGAATACTTTAGTGAAACTTTTTTTTATGGTCCCAGTAGTGGTAAAATGTGGCCTTCTGCTGTCATTTTGAAGCTGTAAATCTCAGTCACAGCGCTGTTCTGTGGAATTTCTGCATGCAGTCTTGGCATTTCCTTATACGTGTTCATAATTTTATGATAACATTACTGTGACACAGTCTTGCACCATAACTTCTACACAGACCAGGGCTTAATGAAGCCAGCAGTGATTGTTTTCACTTTATTAGGATGGATTGTTAATATGTTTGGGTGTTCCTTTTTTTACAGCACTTTTTAATGTTTTGTTCTTAAATGTCTTACAAATGTATTCTTGAGTCCACATTTTATTATTGTCTTGTCCAGTGGAATAAACCAGTGAAGTGGTCCCTGCTTCCGGGTCATTTCCTCCTCAGGTTTCTGCAGAGTGTCGCTGTTGTGTTGGCTGACCAGGTCAGAGCAGGGGTCAGCGGATCACAGGGTCATCACTGTCTATCTGTTTCTCGGTCTTAGGGACTGATTCTACTGCTTCTGTTCTGGGAGTCTCATCAGGATTAAGCTACCTGCCAGACAGTCCAGTTACTGCAGAATTTTCCAAAACTAAGCTTTGTTGGCTTGATTTAACAGAAATCACACTAGGTTAGTGTCTGTTTGGGGTTTGACAACACAAACACCATAACTGCCTTCATATTCTTGTCAAACCAGGGTTAACACAGTTTACATGAAACTAGTGACACACAAATAGCCTATACACATACACCCAGTCACATACTTTTTGAGTGCTTGTGTACTGTGGCATGTCACACTTACACGTAAGTCTGCCTCCTCTTTTCTCACTTGCATTTAACTGGAAAGCTGAGGTCAGGCCCAGTTTTTCAGATGCACTAATCATCCAAAACTGTGTTTATAATAAACTACATGATGGATATTAATTCTCTTTGGGGTAAGTGTTTCAGGCCTCCCCAACACATTGGAGTGACAGGCTGCAAGACCATTAAATCTATCAAAGAGAAATGTATGAATCATATAGCCTTTGTATTCTCTGTAGTTGTATAAAAAGGAAAGTGGTGGTGCTCATGTAGGTTGATGACTGACCACCCCAGTGGAGTACCCTGCGGGCAGTGTCGCCCTCTAGTGGCCGTGCCATGCAGGAGAAGAAGAGGCAGTGCTGGTTGTTATGGTGAAGCATTTCCCCCGAGGGCAGGCGCAGCGGACAGCAGCTGATTCAGTTTCAAACCTGCCACAACCAGAAAGCTAATGCCGACAGACCACACGGGCTCCACAGGTAAGATGCCACTCACATCTTCTTGTACCTCGTTCTTGTATTTCCTGCTCACTTTTTTAAACCCTTTCCTTCGACTTAAGACCACTTTAATAAGTCACGCAGTTTCCTACAAAAAAAAAAAATGACCAGGCACGACTTTCACTGCTTGGCGTGTGAATGAGCGCGATGCAAATTGGCACGGCTAACGTCAACTCAAGCTAACTAGCTTAAGGTTAGCATGACATAATATCAGGTAGTAGATTTTAATGTTGTTCAGCAGGTGTTTTATATGTATAAATGGGCCACCTAGTTATGATTAGCTTGTTGACATAACACTTAATCCAGTCGTGGCGAATAAAGCCAGGTAAGCTAAATGAAGTGTTACCTGTCAAACTAGCCACCTGTTGACAGAGGCAGCGGGGCGCTAGCTAATCTGCTGCCCATAATAATCCCCCCGGCGTTATGTAGGAGCTGGCAAACTGCTCGGTTGTCCTTTTCCCTTTCCTTGACCATTTACTGCGGGCACACGTCAAGTATTAGCTATATTAGTTACAATGGACCACCCCATAGTTGATACAGTTGCATATACATGAGTTTATTGGTGAGCTTGACGCGATGGTTTACATTGTTCAGACTATATCTGTCAAAGCTCTTTGTGTAACTGTCGAAAAGTGGTCAAGTAATGCAGTTCTGACTATATAGTCATAGAGGGTGTGTTGTATGAAGATATAGGTATTTTTTTTTTTTTTTTAGGAAGTATTACCCGAATGTAACTGATGCTTGTTAATATTAATTGTCTTTCTTGTGATGATCGCCGACTTGAAGTCTTAATTTACAGTTTGTGATTAACCAGTGCATCACCTAGTCCTTGTTGTCAAGCCTGTAGGTATTGTAGGTATTGCACATATCATTATAAGCACTATGTCCAGTGCTACTTCAGTTCACCAGGTACATTTTTTTATGTTTCACAATATAGGCTAGATTTAGAAGAGGACCCCCCCCCCCCCCCCCCCCCCCCCCTCCCCCCTCCCCTCCATAGGCACACACAATGCAGTGCAGTCTGTACACACACACACACACACACACACACACACGTGCATGATATCTAAACTCTGTGAGATTATCATGAAAGCCTAGGCTACGTTGAAACATTGTACCCACACTTGAGTGGACTGTAGCTCTTGTTGATCAGGCGAGGAGGCATGTTGGAGTCCAGTATCTTCATCGCAAACAACAGCAACAATAGGTTATCTTTACTGAACATGCACTTTTTCCAGATACCGTGGAAGGGCAAAGACCCCAAACCATTGTCATGCCTGAGGTAATCAATATACAATGATTTTTTGTCATCTATTTTATTTATTTATTTATTTTTATTTTAAATCTGTAATCTAATCCCAGTAGTTAAAATAATGGAACAATCGAAACCCATAGAATCCAGTGGAATGTGATTTAGCTTATGTATTAAATGCAACCTTTGAACAGTCAGAACGTATCTGCCAGGGTTTTAGTCAGCGTTAGGCTTGCTCTGCAGCACACAAACAGTGCTTAGGCTTTACTTACTGGGCTAGTGAGCCATATAACTGAGGCATTGCTTTGCCTTGTTCCTTCAGAAGAGTGGCTTGGAAGGCTGTCCAAGAAGTCCAGTAAGTGAGAAACTGAATGATTCCCAAATTAGCAAGAACGTTAAGAGATACCTTGGGGTTTGCTGGTTATAATTTTAACATATACTATGACATAGTAACAACCTAAACTTTCAACATGTGTGTTAAATTTGGTGAATTTGTTTCTGGGTTGCGAGTTGTGTATACCTGATCTCTCAGATTTGCTTATCTCATAGACATGCACATCTTGATGCATTGTTAATTTAATATCTTAATATGCATGTGAGCCTTAGGCTTTTATCATTTTCAATCATATGAGGCAAACTCCAGGCTGTAATGAGGAAGACACACTCTGTTTATATGTTTAAGAGTGAGTTTCTGCAGGCGGATGCTGTATACGTCACACCATCCTGTGGGCACCATTTAAAGATTCTTCATCCCATTTTTTCTCGCGTCATCTGTGCTTACAGGACATGACCCAGCTTCCTGGATAGAAGTAGTCAGAGGGGTTAAAGTGGGCTAGTCTGTCTGTCTCCTCCCCATCCTTCCTACTCCTTCCTCTCCCACTCCTACTCATTCTTCTCTATCTCGATTGCATTCTTTCGTTCTCATCCTCTTGCCCTCTCACTCCATTATTCTTTGCTCTGAACGCCTTTCCCCCCCTTTTCTCTATCTCCAAGTTTGCCTCTATCCTACACTCACACACCCTGTCCCTGTCTATCTCATGGTCTTTCTCTCTTTCTCCTTTTTCCTTTGCTGGTGACGTTATTGAGATTGTTGAGTGATTACACGGAGCAGCTAAACCCTTTACACATGACAGGACTTAATAAGCCCACTACTTCTCAAATAGATCTCCCTCCCCCTTCTCTCTCTTTTGCAGGTTTTCCCATTCTCATTCTGTCTTTCCTATATAAATGATTTTTAAGTTGGGCAGGGGAGGGACGGAATAACAGACCTTTCTAAATATTTGGCAGGCAGATTAGGCTACTTGGGTTTGGTTCAGATAGCAGGCAGGGTCATTCTCGAAACTCCACGCTGCATTGACTCAGCAGTCAAATTCAGCATGTTTGTTTCAGTGAACAAGAGGGTCCTGCGGGTCATGTCAGATGGTTCATTGGGCTCGTGATGTTACACAATTGTTATACAATGCGGTTTCATGATGACAAACTGTGAATGAAACCTGTGCAGCACTGTTATTCTGTTATATGTAGCCAAATTTCTATTGCTTTAAAGTTATGGAAAAATCTCAGCTGTGTGTTCTGTTGTATGCTTGTAAATTCAGTCACACGCTTTTCCTCCCAGGTGCCACCCACTTGGTAAATGTATGAGCCTCAGTGTTAAAGTGTGTATTCATAGTGGTCTATTCATTCCAGCTGTTGAATGAAACTTTATGTTCCACAGCAGTTAGAGACAGCCCTTCCTGTTAAGTCATCAGGTGGAAAAAGGACTAAGTGGATAAATTATTTTAGATTGATGCACAGGCAATTTTGCACATATTTGGTGCAAAAAATGGTTTGACTTTTCAGTGTGTGTGCGCTGTACCCCACAGACAGAGACTGTATGGTGTCCTACCCCTTTTCCCTCAGCCTGGTTATAGCCGAGTCACTGAATCACAAGTCTATTGAACAGTGTTTCTACCACACAAATCCCCTGTGCCCTGTGTATGCAAGAGCTTGTGCGATTTGTCAGAGGCCAAATGAGCTGAATGAGAGATTTATGAATTGCATCCACTGTTAACATTCCCTACGTTTCTTGTAACCACTTGTGATTAGGGCTGTGCAATTAAACAATAATGGTAATTATTGCAATGTATTGTTCCTCAGTATGAACATTAAAAGTTTAATAAATGGTTGAAAAAAACTTCAGCATAATTATATTTCATCCTTGATGCTAAAACAGCCAATCATGTGGCAAGAATATTTAGAAGGCACACAAATAACATACAAATAGTTGGCCATGTGGCCCAGTTATAAGCGAGGAGACAGACTGCACATAGGAACTACGCACTGTGTTGTTTTGGTAGGCTAAAGGACTTTTTTTCAGATTTCACTCAGATGTAAAATGTGACCTTTAAAATGTGACATAATAATTATTGGATAGATGTGGAGATAGGCTAATTGTTGACATTGTCTGATATGGTCAGTTTTATCATGATAACATTTTTGTAACTTGTAACAAAATCTCAGATATTCTTGCACTGTTATTTATCTGCTATATTTGGCCCTTTTCAGGACTTCTTTTATGATTAAGTGTTGTAATTTATATTTTTGGTGTAGCTACTTTGCTTTAATTAGTGACTTCCTACATGACAACACTGTGTAAACAGGCAGGAACTTATTGCTGTCTGTTCAAAGATAGGCATACAGGCATATAAATGAGGCACCTAAGTATGTTGTCAACTGGTTTTTCAAACAGTAGAGTGTGTGAAGGATCTCTGCTGCACATCTTACTCCAAACTTGTCTTGTTAATTGCATACTGGCCCATTGATCCGACTGTTTGAGGAGAAATTCCTGTCGTTTGCTCTTCCACAGTGGATTTCTCCTTGTATTACTGTTTGTTGTGGGTGCAAAATGGTAATTCTGGAAAGAAGCCATTGCTCTGTTGCTCTTTGGGGTTAACACCAAAAGCTGATGTGTATCATTGATGTCTTAGCTAAAAATATTTCTGCCATAAACGACATTGTGGCTGCACTTGTTCAGTGTTTGTTCAGTTGCCCAGTGGACTAAGCAAAATACACCACCAAATTGGGCAGAGAAATGCAAGGTACAGTGCCAAGAGCTGTTTTATAACTGTTTTAAAAAATCATAGATATTTCCTTTAAAAAAAAAAAAAAAAAAAAAAAAGCCTTTTTGGTAGCTGATTCACTGGTTCTTTCTCTCTTATTTATGGTTCATTATTGGTGAATGAGGTAGGCTGATTTATGCTAGTCAGAAGGCTGATACTGGCTTTCCCTGCAAGCACTCCCATGCTGAGTGGAATGGTGCTGTTGTTGGTGTTTTTATCCACACCAACACTCACTTACCCTGCTTTTGCATGGTTTGGTAACAGCCAAATCATGGCCCTTACAATTCTGTCCGGAAGGCTACTTTCAAACTGGTCTCAATTTTGGACTCAAAGTACATACTGAAATGAAAAGGCTATATTTATGAGAATATAAGAAGCAAAAGGAAGAAAAACTCATGCCAGTCTTTGTATTTTGTTTATTTATGGAAAATGACACAGGCTTGTGGCAGGGATTGTTTGACTGAGAGAGCACTGAAGAGAGGACAGAGAAAGGAGAAGTGATCACAGACTCAAGCACAGGGATGCAACACATGTCCTGAGAAATGCAATCAGTGTGATGAGTGGTTTCTTACATTTGCTGTTAGATATTTGTCTGACACCCTTATCCAGTGTTTTTGCAGTGAGACACGTATTTACTAAGTGAGTGAAAATCTTTTCTGATGGGATGATAGGATGGGATGGTTGACCAAACTTTCACCTAACAGCTGGAGTGAATAGTCCTTGTCCATGTTTCTTCTAAGCTATAGTTAACTGACACTAAGACTAGAGTTAGGACAGAAAAAACTGCAAAGTAAAATAAAATAAAAAGTAAGAAAAACTGAAACTAAACAGCAAATAAATGTCCAAAACTATCTGAAATAAATAAAAAACTGATAAACCAAGTTTCATGTTGTTTTTTTGGAAAAAGTAACCTGTGCCCATGAATAAAACACATACCGGACTCAAAAACAGTTACTATCCCTGGGTCATCAGGCTGATAAACCAGCAGTCATGAGTGCTATGTTTTTCATATTTTCCATGTACAATAACTTTTAATTTATGCTTGTCTTTCCTGCCTTTATTGTGTGTATATTGTGCTATTCATTTATTGTTGATATTGTCTTCTTTTATCATGCAGAGGTGGAGACCCCAAATTTCATTGTGCATCCTTGTACAATGACAATAAAGGCTATTTGATTTTTGATTTGATTTTGAATGGAGCCTTATCAGCCATTTTTTCACACACACACACATACACACACACACACACACACACACACACACACACACACACACACACACACACACACACACACACACACACACACACACACACACACACACGCAAACCTCAACCTGGAATGTGATGTGGGTAAAGCTAGGAGGTAATTGATGATTACTCAGTAAATGAGTGGTGTGTTCAGGTCTTCGTTGTTGGTGGGGCAGATTGTGCCCTCTCTGTTTCTGTACCTGTCTCTAGCCAAGCACTTGGCTAAACATGACAGCTTCTTGTCCTGTGCCTTGCCTTCATTCTTCCATTGCCTCCACTGAATGGCTTTGGCTGAGATTTGAGTTATCTGGGTTGCTCTGCCAAGACTGCTAATCAGGAAACATTCTCCTGGCTGTGCTTGTGCGTGTGTGTGCTTCTGTGTGTGTGTTTTGTGACTGAGAAAATGAGTGAATGAGTGTTTCTCAGTATGCCAATCATTGTGTGTGCACGTGCATGTGACCTTGTGTCTCAGTTCATTCATTGACACTGTTCTTCTGTCTCTTCTGGAATGTTTTCTTTTCCTAATCTTATGTAGCCTAATGAGTAAGTCTAATTACTTGGCACTAGCTTGTGACCTGTCAGATGATTATAGAGACCCATGTCCTGCAAACCTGACCATTTATCTAATGTACTAAGTAGATGATAGCTAGTTGACAAAGCATTTCTAAGAGGTTTGTGGTCCATCAGGTCACACTTTAAAGGACTCTGTGGTGGTGATTAACCTGTACTATCAGTTACAGAGTTATAGTCTCTTGATGAGTCCTACATAGTGAAAGATTATCAGAGAAATGATTTGAACTTTAGCCAAGCCACAGTGATTGATGCCTTTCAGGCACAAGTTTTCAGTTGTTGCTGTTCTTTAGAGTAGCCTTACTTGTATTACTTTGCTGTCACCTCAAGTCCAGGACACTTCCCAAATGGATTAGGAATGAGTTTACATGCAAATAAAATTAGTGCCATTATTACACACATCAGCACTTCACTTAGTTTTTCTCTCTTAAAGGGATACAAAAGAAGTCTTGTGTATCAAATGACACACAGTAGGCCATAAAGTAGTATTTGTTATATCAGAAACAAAAACATTTAAATGATGAGCACATTTTGTTAAATCCCAGACTTAACATCAAAGCAAAAGAAGTACAGCAATAGACAATATCATGACGCATGACCATCCAACACAGATCTTCAGCTTAAGGCAGGTGGAGCATTGTATTCTGGGTCAAGCTGGCAAACACAATAAACCGGTTTTATGGTGATGTCCATGTGATCTGTGGTTTGTGGCAAGTGAAAAATGAAACGGACAGATAGAGACAAAGAGACACACACCCGTCTTTGCTCAGTCAGCAGCTCATGATATTTCCTCCAAATGTATGTGTGTGTGTGTGTCTTTTTTTTTTTTTTTTTAAGATGATTTTATGGACACAGCCCTCTTTAATTTCCAGTAAGTTTGCAGTTTGCATTTTCCTGGTTTTTCTGTTGCAAACTAAAATGCAAACAAGTAAGAAACAAAACTTGGTTGTCTTTTGCACAGGGTTGTCTACACGGTCATCTTTAACTGTCACATTTCTAAGAAAACCCTTCCTAAACATCACATTCTTGGAAGTCCTGTGTCTGAGCCGTGCATCATCAAATTGAAGCCAAAAGGACACCTATTGTCAAACTGTTGGATTGTTAAGTCCCATTATGCAGAATTCAGAGATACTAATGGATTTCCACCAAAACAACACTATACTCTATGTAGTATACTACTGTTGCAATGTAAAGAGAGAAATAACCACATATCAGTCAAACACAATTTTATAATAAAATCAAGTTAGTTATTAACAATAACTTTGGGCCATTTATTCCTCTGTCCTTTCGGACTCAGTCTGGCATTATCCTGCTCACACAGGAGTTAAGTTCCTGCAGGGATTGTCTCTAGTTCACCAATCCTTTTACCCTTTAAAGCCACTTAAAATGCCACACATTATATTCCATTTTCTGTAACTGTGGCTGAAAACCAGCAACTTCATATGGCTGAGCCCACCTATTCCTTAATTGAAAGGCTTTGGCTAGTAACAAAATGCAAAGTCGGTCTGTTGTAGTTTTAGCTTAGTATATCCTTTTGTATTTGTAAAATGGAGTTGGACTGTAGTTATCATGGGTGTCTTACATGACCAAGAAAAGTTAAAGAGGTTACTGGCCTTATAAGTGAATGATTTATTAATGCCGAGATCTGCCGTGACCCAAATGCTCATGTTTGTATTTTTTGTGTGAATAATCATTGTAAGTACCAGTCTAAGGGGAGTGTTAAGCTATTGCTTGAATCTAAGGAAATCCTTACATTGTGGCCAGTGGCAAAGGAGAGGTTAGGTATCCTAAAAATAGTAGGAAGGCGCAGTAGAAGGAATGACAAAAGTCTGTCTATCCCCAAAGCAGGATAAGGCCTAGGCTATATCAGCCTGTTGTAGTCTTAATTGTTGAAGAGTGTCTGTTTGTGCTGCTGGCACTGCATGTCATCCCAGCCCATAGGTCTCAAATAACGATAATGTTGTGTGATAATTTATAGATCCCGTTTTGATGTGCCCATCCTCCACAAGGAGGTCAGAGGTCAGGGTCAGCTACAGAATGGCCCTCAAGGTGCTGGGAAAACTTCAGTGTCTTGCTCAAGGATACTTTTACGGGGCAAATGTTTATTGACACGGGTATCAAGCTCGGTCCTCCACTTGAAGGACAGTCTTCCTGCTCACACATCACCTTGCAGCCCTGTTTACAGCAGCAGCAGTCAGAGTGATCGGTTGATGGACTGAGAGTTCCTGCTGTCATGGAGAGCCTGGAGAAGCCATGGGACTGTTTTCTTGTTAGGTTGGGAAGTGATGTGGGCAGTACATTAAATGCTTAAAAATTGAGGATGTTTGAGAAATGTAATGGGCATAATCTCTATTTCAGCTGGTCAAATGTCAGTGCCAGTAGATATAGTTTTATTTAACTGAATGGCTCAAACACCAAATGTCCTGAATACATTCATCACACTTTATTGGATTTGATGTGAGTCAGATCATCAGAATAAAAACAGCTGTTCAATACAACATTTGAGCATAAAAACTGGCAAAAGACATTGTAGGAAAATATTACCATGGTGCTCAGGCCAGGGGCAAATAATACAAAGGTTTGAATAAAAGAAGAATTTATTTGGGTTATCAACAGATTTAGTGTCCCAAAAATAACAACAACCACAACAACAACAACAACAACAACAATAATAATAATAATAATAATAATAATAATAATAATAATAATAATAATGATAACAAAAGGCAAGAAAAGGATTATGTACCATTCCTAAGCCTGTTTTTATGCCTTTTGGAACACTAAAGTCTGTTGATTAACCAAGTAAATTCAATTTACTAACATAAAGCTTGACAAATATTAGTACTATCTCATGGAATAGTCTTAAGGAAAATCAGGAAATTAAATCAGGAAACCAGTGTTATAACACTATTATTTTGACCGCTCATGATCTGATTCTGCACTCTGTAGTATCATCCTCATGGCATAAAAGACTAGGAGGAACGCTGTAACGATTCTATTGTAGTATGAATGTGTGCCTTTATGTCAGCTGATTTATGGAGTGCTGTGGTGGTGACAGTACCACACTTTGTTTCAGTCAGTAGTATACAGTTGTATGCTCAGTGCTCTGAGGCCTAGGGCTACTGCTTTGTATGTTCATTCTCCCTATCTCACTGAGTGCCTCTAGTTGACCTTCCTCTCAGCGCTCACAGGCCCAGGCCTAAATAATGAATGAGGTGCCTGGAAAGAGCAGTGTGTGAGAGCCATGTAACTTGCCTGGGAAGTTAACGAAAGGTAACAAGAGAGATCCTAATGATTGAGGATGCCTGGGTTAGCACTTTGCTCTGAAACATGTCACATAGCAGCTATTGAACCTCTTCCTCATCACATCTCTGTCTCAGTCTTGTTCTGTATGCATGCTGGCTGTAGCAAAGCACGTCTTGGGCTGCAGGGCGTGTCAATCATTAATGAAAGCGTCCCACCGTCTCAGGTTTCCTCCAGGAGAGGAGTGGGAGAGGGCGGAGAGGAAGGGAACAGGGGAAAGGAGCTCAGGGGTTAAAGATAACAGCGTTAGGAGAGCAGCATGTGTACATTATACTGTAACATGGCACTCACGTTTTCTTTCTCCCTGTGTTTTTGTCTTTCCCTGCCCACAGTTGAAAACAAACAAAGGAGAATGACTGTGAAGAACAAATTGTTGAAACTTGTTTGTGCCGACCCTTCTTCTCCTGAAGACTTGCCAAAATTAGAAAGTCCCACAAAAACAACAAGCTCTCTCCGGAATAACCCCTACTCACCAACAAGAGATATTTGAATCCTGCCATTGTCACTGTAACCTGAAGAAGGCCTTGTGAGTGTCCATTTTTATTATCATTACATCACCTTCCTAGCTCATTAATTTGCCATTTGGTTTTATACATAGGTACCAGACATACTGTAACCTCTCAGTATGAAGTCACATAGACTTGCCATTCTGCTGGATCTAAGTCTTTGTCGTTATCGGTGTGGATTGGAGGCTAGGATGGCGCACCTAACCTGGAGTGTAGAGAATTAGTGGGACTCTATCTACATTACTACGTCCTCTCTACATCTGTCTCTCTCCATTGGATTATTGGACAACCATACCCACAGCCAACATGGATGTGAGGACCAACAGACGATTATGGTCCACGTTTTGCATGGCTGCACTTTGGACACCTTTTTCTTGTCTTTTTTCCATGGCGGGATAAGAGAATTTTATTGTGAAGATGGGAAAGAGACATTGCTACTATTCTGCTTCTTTATTTCTCAAATCATGGAAATATCTATCACCTGACCATACGGCATTAATTGCCTGGTTTTGATTTGATTTTTCCTCCTTTTTGTTGTGTTATTTTGCTGCTTAAACTCTTTTCATCAGACATTTATCATCTTTTTTTTATTTCTCCAGACCGAACTAGAGCTTTCTTTTTTACAGACTGGACCATCTTTACCGACTGTCACCATAGGCCCGCACACAGGTCTGTTTGGCCTGACAGAAAGACATACTTTAGGGGCACATTTGTGAGACATATGACGAATAGGAAGGCCTACAACTAGGATTTGATATCTTGCTGGAAAAGAGAAACCAGGGAGTCAAAGTCGGAGGCTAGTGAGTGACGGTTCGTGGTGGCATGGCAGCAGATCACAGCGAACTGCTGGCTGAGATGGCCACAGTGGGGCGTCTGAGCGCCACAGAGCGTCTGAAACATGCCCAGAAGCGTCGCGCTCAGCAGCTGAAGGGCTGGGCGCAGATGGAGAAGGATGTTGCCCGGGGATCAAAGGCGAAGGGAGACAAAAATAAGGGGCGCACTAGCAAGGTGAAATTCCCCAACTCTGTCACCCTGCTTGAGGCAGCTGCTCGCAATGACCTGGAGGAGGGTAAGTCAGCACAGACGCATTCACACTTCACAGAAAAGCCATGACAGAGGGCTCCAAAGTTATGTGTACCAAAGAGCTTTAATAGTATCCTTTAGTCAAATCCTGAATATATCATTGAAGAAGTGTTTGTGGGAAGCTGAGGAAAGCCATAAGAGAAAATGCTGCATGTTTGTCCAAATACAGCTGTGGAACTGATTTAGGGTTGTTCTGTCCATTTAACTAATAGGTGGCCCTTAGGTGACCATGGGAAATGTTACATTTTTTTTGTTCCAACAGTCAGTTTCTTTTGCCTTTGCCTTGCAAAAAATTCTTATTATTTTAATATATATTTTAAAATAATAAACTGCATACATGCATTTTTTTTTGCTTGTTGAAATGAGTCTTGTTTTAGAAACGTAACAAATCTCATAACAACCTCAAAGAAGCCCCACTGTTGAGGTTAGCATTTCAGCCTTTCATAAAGACAGAGGGACACTGTGAATTTTGCATGGTGTTGTTTTTAGAACTTATCCATGGCCTTTACGATAATGTGAGCACTCATCATCTAGTGGCATGATGTTCCTAAGATAGTGATTCATGCATATTTCATTGTGGATACGTCACAGTTTTCACGTGTAGTCCAGGCATTTTGTTTTCAATGGCTTTATTGTTAGCTACAGGATTAAGGCTGATTATAGTGGCAAATGTAGGCCCATTGTTAACCAGGACACTCACACACACATACACTCACACACACTCACACACACACACACACACACACACACACACACACACACACACACACACACACACACACACAGAGCTAATTTAGTATCCTTTGACTATCTTGTTATGACAGTAGGATATGTGCCAAGTGCTGTTACGCTTGCATGGAAGCAACACTGCCCAGTTAGTAAGTCATAAATTTAATTGTGTGTGTGTGTGTGTGTGTGTGTGTGTGTGTGTGTGCGTGCGCCTCTTTTTCTAGTGAGGGAGCTGCTTAACAGTGGAGTCAGTCCAGACCTGTTCAATGAGGATGGACTGACAGCTCTGCATCAGGTACAGACACACCTTGATAAAACAAATCACAGTACAGTAGTTTGAGGTGATTCATAAAGTTACTGCAGCTGTGCCTATGACTTTACTAAGATATTGTCTCCAATGACCAATGTGAAAGCTAATAAAAATCAATATGTAAATTAAGTGTTGTATATTTAGCACCAACTATTATCTGTGCATATATGCAAGCAAAAGAATTGCAATTTGGGTCTGTCAGAAAAGCTAATCAAGCCAAAGTTCTTGTCAGCAAAACTTCTCAAGAAAAGAGATTGTGTCACACAATACAAGATTCAGCTGCCATGTTCCAGTACAGCAAATACACTGACAAACACAACTCTTAAAACATATTTTGTTTACAGTTTTTTTTTTTTTTTTTTAAGTAGATAATTAAAACTTAAAAGCATACCACCCTTGCTAGTGCCAGAAATGGTAGCTTTTATTTTGAATCCCTTTCACAAAAATATATAATCTGGCATTTTTGCTTAGGCCCCTAAAAACAAACAAACTACTACACAAATGTCTGTTTATCATTATGTAAATGACCAAAGAGGAACAATTCTGAAACTATAACACCTGTAACTCATCAACCTGTCATAGTTAAAATTATCCCCACTCTCTACAACTACGCCGCTCACATACACATATACACACCACAGCTGGCATTTTGGCATCTCAGTACACTGCCAGTCACTTACACACAGGTCCACACTCACACATGTGCAAACCTTTACATAACTCAGCCTTGAAACAGACATGCAGCAACAACTGTTTTGACTGCCCTTAGCACGACAGGTTACACAGGTGTGTGTTTATGTTGTGTGCGGTCACTGCTCTGAGCTCAGTATGTACTGTTTGCCTCTATTTTTTCTGAGCCTGTAAAGTCAGTTTACATGAACACACTGATGCATTCCCACTATCTTTATGAGAAGACCAGGTGTTGGAAAGGGCAGGCTACTTTCCTAAGCTTACATTTCCTTTCTAGATAGTTTTAGTCAGATTTGGGAAAAACCCTATAACACTGCTGCTTTGTTGTGTTTGTTGAGACCTTTGAACACACAGCCTGAAAAAAACCCACAGGCCTTGTAAACCACCAAAGCTCATACTTTCTCTCGCTATTTCACTCTCTGTGCTACTTTTTCTTTGTAAATTAGCAGCACATATACACTGCTATAAACTCATGAGAGTGGTGCTTGTGAGCACAGAGGACCCTTTATAGAAGCAGTAGACTTGGTTCTTCCCCTTGGAAAACTCATGTTTACATAGCAAATGGCTGAGGCATTTCTGCAAATTATTTACATTACACGGCTCAATATATTTGTTACTTCAAATAATCTCCATACATTTACTTCTGTGTCTTTCTTTGTGAGTGTGTGTGTGCACTTTTGTGCAAGTGAATGCATGCACTTGGTCCTTGTCTACCTACATGTCTTTCTATTTATCTAGTTTGAATGCTTTTGTGTGTTTTTATTCTTGTCTGTATGTTTCCCTATCTGTTCTTCTCTCTACATGTGTATTTTTTATTCACATTTGCACCCCTCCTCTCTTGCCAGTGCTGCATTGATGACTTTGTGGAGATGGTGCAGTGCCTGCTGGACGCTGGTGCCAGTGTGAATGCCTGTGACAGCGAGCTCTGGACTCCGCTGCATGCTGCTGCCACCTGTGGACACACAGGACTGGTGCAGCTCCTGGTGCAGGCGTGAGTTTTACCATTAGTTTTATAACTTTACCATGTTTCCATTGCTCACTCCTTAACACACTATCTTCCCTACTGAATTGTCTCTATTGTAGCAGCAAACATACCATAATATCAATGTTCCCAAGCTATCCCAAGTTATCCCAAGTTATTATCCAAGCCTTAATGTGGCTTTATCCCCCCATTCAAACAGAATGGATATCATTCCAAGGCCACAGTGTAAACAGGTTGAGAGCGTTCTTGGCGAGAGTATCTAGTTTACATAAACAATGCAAATATATCTACAGCTTGACTTTCAAATGTTGTGAGTGTGTGAATATCCTTGAGTGGCTGAGTACATCTGGGTGTGTCACTGTGCCATCTATGTGTAATACACTAATCTAGTCTTACTTGCATATGGGTGTGTGGGTGCTTGCATGTGTGTGTTTGTAGTGGGGCTGACCTGCTGGCTGTCAATGCAGACGGAAACATGCCCTATGACCTCTGTGAGGACGAGGCCACCCTGGAGCTGCTGGAGATGGTTATGGCTGAACAGGGTCAGTAAGGAGCACACAAAAACTTCAAGTGATGTGTCAAAAACTCGTATCTTGCAAATCAGAGCTGTTTTAAAGTTATACAGCCTTTCTCAGAAATAATGCAAAGATTACATGGAACACAAAGGGGCAGTTGCCTAAAGAAGGGAAAAGGTCACCTATTCACCCAGACTGAACACACATCCCTCATTCTAATGTCACACTGGAACTCAGATAGCACCATCTAATGATCAGTCCCAACCCAAAATGAAAACAAATGTGTTTGGTAACTGTGTGCTCTGTATGTTAAGTGTTTTAATGAAATATTTGTCTTTGTGTGTGTAGGTATAACTCAGGACCGTATAGATGAATGTCGAGGCGCTAAGGAAATGACAATGCTAACAGACGTTCAGGCTCTGGTTCAAAGTGAAGCAGATTTAAATGCTCAGGACGATAATGGAGCAACACTGGTAAGACATACGGACGTGCATTCATAAACAAAACTGAGAATACAAATTCAAACCATAGGTGCACTACATGACACTACTAAACTGTGATAGGTCAGACATTTTTTGATCCAGTTTTCCCTTTTTTGCACACCTGTATACATTACATGAGGTTTTGGTTTTTTGTTTTGTTTTGTTTTTTGTTTGTTTTGCTTTTCTCTCACCCAGTAATTCCAGTAACTCTAGGTTAGAACAAATTCAAAATAGATCTGCATAGTGTGGTTGTTGATAGACATGCCACTTTAGCATTGTGTGCTCTGTTATGTATTTCTGTGTGTTTGACGGTGTATTTCTGTCTTTTGCAGCTCCACATAGCGGCAGCTAATGGCTACATGTCTGTGGCGGAGTTGTTGCTCGAGCACAGGGCTCAGGTGGAGGTGAAGGACTCAGATGGCTGGACGCCACTACACTGCGCCTCCTGCTGGGGACAGGTTAGTGCTCCAGTCACACCACTGATGTATATGAACAGTTGTAGAACTTTGCGCTGTAAGCTGCTTAGACAAGTTATGCACATGAATGGCTGCAAAGAGTTTGAGTATTTTATTGTTTATTTTTCTCTGAATGCAAATATGAAAACAACTTGCACTCTGGTGCTTTGTATAATACTAAGCACATACCACACAATAGCATAAACATGGGGTGAGACAGGAAAACTGAAAGTCAAGGACAGGTGTGCTTTTGGATTAACTCACCTCATTCAAATGAAGAATAACCAAGACTTCGGCACTTCAGCATTCTGAAAATGTTAATGACTCACTTGTTTTGATGGGATCCATCCTCCTAGGGATATAACACCATCCTAGTCCTACCCGAGTGGAAAGTGTCACACTGGACTAGTGCACTGGCTTGTGGTGGCCAAATTGGATAAGGCACATTACACTATTTAACAGACAGTGTGGATTGAAATGTCACCTATCTCGTTCAACCCCTTCAGCTCCTTTTTGTGTCATAGTACAACGGAAAGTGCGACACTTCCCTAACCAATCAAAAGTGGTGTTTATTTTCATTCCACAGATTCAAATGGTGGAACTGCTGGTGGCCCATGGAGCCAGTCTAAACTCCAAGTCTGTCATGGAGGAGACGCCTCTGGGTAAGACCATGAGTTTTGTGGACCCCTCAACCCCTTTTCACATCAAAGTATACTTTGCACTTCTCATGATGTAGTGTTCAAGACCCTACATTCAGAGCAACACATGCCCTTCCTTAGTAAAACAATCGTGATGTGCAGTGCTTGCTACACCCACTTGCACCCAAGTTCAACAGCGCAACAGATACTTTAATTACAGTCTGTGCACTGCTCAGTTTAACTTTTGTGCTGTTCTCTCTCATCAGATGTGTGTGCAGATGAGGAGGTCAGAGCCAAACTGATGGATCTGAAGCACAAACACGATGCCATCATGAAGAGCCAGGACCGGCAGAAAGGCACACTGCAGCGACGAGCCTCTAGTACTGGCAGCAGAGGGTAAGGAAGGGACATTGGGCCAGGATCGAGAGAAATAACTATACAAAAAGAATGGAAGCAGTTTGGTTCTTCACAGTCCCCATTGCTCTATTCTCTCTGTGTATACAGTAAGGTAGTACGTCGTGTCAGCGTGAATGAGCGCTCCAGTCTGTACCGACGGGAGCATCACAAAGAGGCCATGGTGTGGCAGGAGCGTGGCCGACAGCCCGAGCCACAGGACGATGATGAGGACAGACAAACGGACAATGAGATGCACCAGCATGCCACCATGGTGAGCAGATGTTTAAGAAAACAAGTTTAAATATCACCTCATGTTATGTTCTGTTCCTGTTTAAATATTTGAAACAGATTAAACTACTTGAAGAGCAAAAAAGAAAAAAACAAATCCTAGGGACACTGAGAAAAAAGCCTTGACAAATCTCCCCTATTCCCTTGGACTTCCAGATTTACCGGATGGATAGAATTTGGGGTTTTTGTTTCTGCTTCCCCTCACTCTGCAGAATATGTTTGCTCAGGGAAAGTGTCAATGATTACATTTTGCCATATGTTATGCTGCTCCAATTAGGACTAGCAAGTTCCTAAGACAAACTTCAGTGACAACAATGACCCAGTTGTTGGCTGACAAAATAGAGGATGTAGAGCTGCATGTAGTATAGTAAAAATGTGTCCACAAGTTATTTCAGAATATTTGCCTTCAGCTGTACTTACAGATGATGTGAACAACTCTGAGCAAAGGATGAGCAAAAAAGTTAGTGAGAGAGTCCAGTTGACCCTAATCTGAGTCACAAAAGTGAAATAAATGTGAAACCAAATTCGGTTAACACCTTTGTCTTTAACTCACCCTATCAGAACAGTTCTGCTGCACTGAGCAGTGAGCATGATTGGCTCTCAGGAAAGTCTGTTGTGCACAGTTTGAAACCGTTCCATGGCTAACTATGGACATATGCCATAGCAATGGTTACTCTACATGCTGTTTGACCTAGCTGTGGAAAAGAGTACAACTGAAGCCAAGACCAGGCTTCTCCTGTCAACCATTTCAGATTAAAATGCTCTGTTGCACTGATGTTGGTGAATGCCCTTGATTTGCAGGTTGCCAGTGGTAGAATCTCATCACGTTTGGAGGATGGGCAGGCACCGGAGAGGAGGCTCTCCTCCAGCTTGGGGAATGGAGGGACATCTGTCTCTCTGGCCTCCTCTGTTCCTGGAGAGCTCTGGAGCGGTGGAGGCCGCATGGAGCGCAGCGCCTCCTACCAGCTCAGCACCAGCTCAGGAGGTGCATTAATCCCTGGGTCTGGAGAGGGAGATGGAGCAGACAGTATGACACGGGAGAAATCCACCCACACCCTTGCTGATCTGAAACGCCAGAGGGCAGCTGCCAAGCTCAATAAGTACCCAGCTCCTCCACCACCTCTTCCACCTCCCTCAGACGAGGAGCCTGCTGTTCCTCTGGCCGAGGCTATACCTCCTCAGGCCCAGCAGGAGATTCAAGAGACACCCAGCTCTGAGGAGGCGGCCACACCCAGCCACGTGTACTTCACCCCAGCCAGCGGAGATCCTCCACTGCTGAAACTCCGAGCACCTGAGGAGGACCAATCCAACACCAAGGAGCCCTGCTGTGGACTCATGTAGATGGCCTGGCATGCTAACATAAGCATGTTCATAGACACACACATAGACATACTGCCTTTAGAGTAGAGAGGCTGGGGGCAAAATACTCCAAAGTGGCAAAACCTTTTAAAAACTGGCATGTTTCTGAAGAATTTTTGTTTTTTTTGTTTGTTTTTCTCAAGCAGTCGTTAGTGACTGCAAGATGAGGCCACATTTATCAATATCCTACAGAGGATTTGGCCTGTGCTGTATTTCAGGAAATGAAAGTGCAATCTTTGTTTTTGTGCTCATTTCCCTTCTGTGATTTCTTTCAACAATCAATACCATGTGCGCTTACCGTTAAAGGTCCAACCACAGCAGTGTAGTATGGAATCTGAAGGACCTTAGTCAGATCTTAGGTGTCCATCTAGTGGCTCAGAAGAGAACTACAAATTCCAGTGTTACAAAGCTCTATTTTGCTTTGGCTCCATATTCATCATTTTACCTTTGCTAAGCTACTCAGCCAGATTGATTTTTTTCATTGAAAAGCATTTAGAAGAAATCAGTGAATCTTATCTGAACAAATTAGATTGGCCATGCAAAGTGAAATTAAATTGAAACAGTGATTGATGGTTCCTGTACTTTTTTTTTTTTTTTTTTTTTTTTTTTTTTGACAGTCTGACCAAATGAATGATAATGTGCAGTTTGTGATTGACTGAGTGTGACTTGAGATGTCCACTATAGCTCAAGAAGATTTAATTTAAGGCAAGAATGAGTTTTGATTGAGGAGGTAAATGTTTTTTGGTAAACTACTGGTACATGATCTACATCTAGAATATTCATTATATACAGGAATTGGGATGATGAGAGGTTACTTGAACAGGATAGTTTAATTTTATAGTGGGCTTCATTTGCATTGCGCTTAAACGAAGGCGTAAACAAGGACTGTTTTCTTGTTTGATCTTTTTTTTTTCTGACTGAAAATATACTGGATGGGTTTTTACTTTTTTTGTAAATTAATATATTGCTTCAGTGCACAAACAAAAGCCTTCATTTTGATATTTGTAATGGTGCAATTTGTAAATTAAGGGTTTATCTATGAATTAATGTGAAATTATCTATATTTAAATCAATGAAAATATTTTCTCAGTGTTCACACCATTAGAAACTCAGAAATTCTGTCAAGATTTCTATTTTTCTGTCTTTTATTTTTCTACCCTCTGGAAATTATATTATTTATTCTGTCTGATGTATTGGACAAAGTGTACAGCTCTTGTACCAGTTTTACAGCAAATAATTGGAAGAGTGAGGGCAAGATATCTCTTGTTTTACTTTAAAGGGCATCAGAGAGGTGATATCATGTCAAACCAAGCAAACAATATGCCGATTTATCAGGGACTGATGCCTTCTTCAGGTGTGGCACAGTTATCCCAGGTTTGCTATGCTCGCCCAAAGTCCCACATGTAGATTTAAGTCAGCACTGGGATAAAATGATCTATCAGACATGGACTCCACCTTGATGTACTGTCGATGCACTCTGATTTCTCAATTACATTTCAGTTTTGTTGGTGATTTGTACTGAGGTTTGTTTAAAAAAATAGGCTTGTTACATTTTCACAGATGATTTTTGTATTGATTTTATTTTATTTTGTAATGCAAGTGGTCTTACAGTAAGTGTGTCGACATTATGGCTTATTTATGTACTCTAGTTATCTGTAGAAGGGAGGGAACTGGGGAAACAAAAACATTTGAAATGAAAGGTTGAATCATAAGCTATTTTTTTTTTTCAGCTTTTTACATATTTCAGTCAAACAACTATTGTTAAGGAGCCCTTGAGAAAGGCATTTAATGCCCAAAAGCCAATTATAAGTAAATTATATTTGGGTTCATCCATCACTATACTGTTGTCAAATACAAAGTAAATATTCAGCCGGAGTACTAAGTATGTCACTTTGATTTTCTGCTTCCCTTTTGCTGTCTCACATAAAGGAACTTACTAACTAAACTTACTTACCAAAAGTAGGGGTTTCATCATTCCACTCCAATGTCACTTTTATTTCCTTTCAAGAGTTCACAAGAAGGACTTTTTTTGTAAAATTTTGCATACAACAGTTTGTGCATACTGTTCTCCAGCTAGGGTGATGCTGCCTCAGCCATCAAACTGGTCTGCATGCTCATTTCTCCTGCTTCCTTACTTCAGCTGTGTCCCTGTCTGCCCCCATGATGTCATCACACAGAAGGTAATCTCCCACAATTCCAAGCACTTTTCAGTTGTAGCAAAGTGTTTTCAACAGTTTTTTTCACAGTGAAGTTATGCGTCGCATCACACGTCTCCTTCAACTTTCTCTGCATGTTCAATTGAGCGTCAGTTCCATTTGTATGGTTCAGACTCACAGGATAAGGGCTATAAAGTTATATGGGAAATATTTAGGCTAAGGACAATAGATGTGACCCAGAATAGAAAGTTTGATGTTAGATTGATGGATACATATGAAAACTGTGGATCCCATTTTATTTTAAGTATGCACGTTCATTTTATTTTATTAATGGTGTGTTTACCCATTCCATCTTGGGTTCCTCTAGGATGTCCAAATATAAAAATAAGAATTTACTCAGTTGAATATTCAGTATCGACAGAGTAATTAAGCCAAAACAGTGTTACAAAGTGCTGTACAAGATAAAAACATGAGCAATAAATAAAAGCGCAACATGAGTAATTAAAACAACAACTCAGTTGTCTTTTAGCATAGGCTGTGAAGCAACCAAAAGAACTGAGGACCTCCAGCTGCATTTAAGCTGATGAGGGGTTCAACACTCAGAGATATCAGTCGTCCAAAACATACTACAAAAGAGACAGAATTAATAGTTTAATACACCATACATAATATAGTCATTAGCCTGTGCATTCTATTATTGGTGATGTCAGGCTTTTTATACGGTATACGCAATAACTACAGTAAGAGTTAACTGTTAACTTTTTTTAACAAATGATATTTTTCTCCAAACATTTAGCCACATGGGAAGGTGGTAAGTCTTTCTGTTCATTGAATTTTAGCTCAGTCTATCAATGAGTTTCCCTGCACAGTTATGCAGCGAAGTAAGGCAAATGACAGGATTTGCCGCTGAAACCAAATGTGAATAGTAATCCTTGATCCTGGCAGAGCCCAGTGCCCAGGATGTGGCAGCCTTGGCTCTTAGGGAACTCAGGGAACAAGAGTCTAATGGACTTCAGGACTCCAGCAGATATCAGAACTTAAATAAACATGTTCAACATTAACTGGCTGGCTCAGGTCAGTCTACGGGTCAGTCAGGGTGGTTAAGATCAAAACTGATTAATGTTTGCAGGTATGTGCGCATGCATTTGCATATGTAAATATACAAGTTTATCTGCCTTCCTCACTCAAAGATCAAAATTAAATCTATAAACCCCCTCACCCTCTCAGATAGTCACCTTCAGCCTGAGGCTTGGTCAGAACCAACTGTGGCAATGTACAAAGTTATGTATTAGAGCAGGGGTCTTCAACATTTTTCAAGCCAGGGACCCCAAAACTGATCGGGTGATGGAGCAGGGACCTCCTTCACTATATATTGAATAAAATTGTGTTTTATTTTAAACTGGGCCTAGTGACATGTTTAAATGTACCTTGTTATTGTGCATTCAATACTAAGCTATTCAAATATTACATAGGTTTATTTATTCAAGTTTTTATTTTAAAACATGCAAGGTAAAGTGACAGCAAAAGGTAAACGAAAACAAAAATAAGTGATGGGCTATTAGTGCCACTATCTGCATAAAACATAAAAATTGTCTAATCAGCTAAAAATTTCACGACCCCCTGCAATACCTCCGCAGACCCTCTAGGGGTCGCGGACCCCCTGTTGAAGACCTCTTTATCAGGGTATTATGACACATTTAATCACCCTAAAGTAAACTAGCCTGTTGCAGTTTCAAGTTAAGTGATAAGTTATAAATGAGAATGTGTGCTCTCTTGCTGAATGCATGGGGACAGGTTGCAGATGAAGACAGCATCCCTACATATTAATTCATTCCTTCATTCCCAAGCTCTGGCTGCAATTTGTTAAAAATCAAACCACATTTTTCAACAACAGGCTGGGGTTGAATGAATTGTCCCCTAGCTGTTTGAGTACCAGATTAAATAGAAGCCACAGTACCAACTTGTACAACCTGCTTGGCCATATATCCAAGTTTGGCCAGGGGCCTTTCTTAAGTGATTTCTCAAATGGCTTCAGGTGCTACAGTATCGTTTCCACAGGAAGTTTCTTTGCCATGACTGAGGAATGTAGACCAGAAATGGGCAAGTAACCTACTTAAGAAAATTGAAAGAGCGAGAAGCATTTAGTTTGTTTCAACAGTTAAAAAAAAAAAAAAAAGTTCAGATTGTTTCCCCCTTGTGGTCAACTTGAGCATTTGCACAGATTCTCACATTAGCCCACCTAAGCCCCCTCCTCCTCCTCTTCCACTCTCATTCACATTCAGCACATCCCTGGAGTGTCACAACTCTTTCCGACCCAGCTCCCAGCAGCACATGATACACATAATAAATACTCAGGTTGGCATAAAAGTTTTTTTCTTTTTTTTTTTAAAGTGTCAACATAAGGGTAGGGCCTCCATTTTTGGGATTATTATATGTGTTTTCCTTTTTCGATTCACAAGAATCCCCCTTCAACTACACACACACACACGCACGCACACATTCTCAACACTTTCAGGTCATGGTGGATGTGGCCTTGTCAACAGTTGTGGTGGGGGTGGGCCAGTTAAAAATGGAGCACACTGCAGATCAGACATGTTTTGACTGTCTGAGCCAAGGCTGCTGAGCTTTAGATCCGACATGCGACTTCTTAAATCAACATGCTGTAAAGATGAAACCGAGCCATCTTAAAATACTGCCTATTATGCAACATTGATATTGAGCTTGGCCTGCGTGGACGTGCCAGTGTTTTGGGATGCTGGCCACACACGCACTGTGTGACACATGAATGTCACAGGGGGCGTCACATGCTTTTATGGGCCCCGTTTTAGGCGAGGATATCAAATGTCTTTCCCAAGCTCACTCCAAGACATCTGGGAGATTTCTCTCTCTCTCATACACACACACGCACACACTCCCACACACTGTGTTCTATGGCTCTCTGTTTTCTGCCCTTTCCCTTGTAACCTTGCATGATCTGTTGTGGCTTTGATGTGATGTGATATTTTGAAACGCAGTTTGCCTCACATCCACCTCACAAGCAGCTCTCGCTCTTTTGCTGACAGGTGAGGAATGCTCCGTGGCGACAAACGCAAGGCAAAAGTGATTTCCCTACATCAGTGTGCCAATTCACTCTTGGATATGGGGTATGGGGTGACGTCATATTTCACAATCCCTGTGTTGTGTCGCCCTCAGCCTGGTTTACAGACCTGTATCTCTGCTGAGAAGCGGAGATATCTGTTGCAATGTCACTGGGTGTCCCGACTCCTTTCATAAACTACAACAACAAAATTCAGCTGAAACGGTTTCTCATAGTGCCATTTCCACCGCTTAGTGATCATGAAATTTCATATGGTCTAAGTGTGGTTCGGTGGTTTATTTTAGTTGAATGATTTTTAGTCTGTTAGAGGCACTGTCTTTTATAAACTGGTGTGTAGTACCAGCCAATATAACCAGATATCCTTGAAATACAGGGTCAGCATCAAGTTATCATGACAAGGCTTGTAGTGAATGTGAAGCCAACTGTATGCCCCGAATAATATGGGAAAATAATAAAATAAAAGAGGGAAAAAATGCCACATATGATTATAACCCCTCACCCGAGATACAGCATTTGATGCAAACATATTATTATTCTAAGATCACACTGCACAAAATTCACATCAGTCTGTCATTCACAATTTAATAGCAATACTTTTCTTTAATCCTCAACAACTGAGACTTTTTTTCTTTGACTTTACTGGAGAGGGTGAACATGTTATAAGTAAGCTTATATATATTTCATATATATACAACTCAGTCTGGCATTTTTTACATATGGTTTGTTTGCATATGTGTGCAGTTATGCATGCATGTAGCCTTTGTGCAAGATTAGAGGAAGGGCCCTTGGTTATTTGGGGTGCTACAGTGTGATGTAGCTCCCTGGAATTGGGCCATTGCCACTTGTGTAAGTTTGGTTGGAGGTAAGGTTACAAAAGTATGGGGAGGGGAGGGCCGGGGAAAATGTTTAAAGCATGCTCTGTGCTGTCATGGCAGTTTTAGGCCTTTCTGATGCAATGAAACTCCAGAAGTAAGACCTGGAGGTTTGACAGAGAGAAGATAAAGATGGAACCTGAGTTTTCTTGTCAAACAGTCTCCTATTATTTAGTCAGTCGTCTTTGCATAGGTTGCATTAATGTTGATGAAATGAATGCACAGGTTCAGTTAATATCAGATGGCTTTTCTATGACTACTTTAGAGCATTTCTGTGACATTTGTAATTTACTCTGGCCATTTTTGTGCTTTGTTTTGGCATAGAAATGCTTCACATTTATAAATGATCTGGTTGCTGCATCCATTTTTAAAGAGTCAGCCAAATCTTGTCATCCAAGTTTCTCAATTTCCTTCAAAACATTTTTAGACAATTTATCAACACGTCTGTTGTTTCCATCCAACAAACAGCCTTATGTATTTAATTCTGCATTCAAGGTTTCCATCAATATATTGTATCATACAGTATCATGAGTATCATGTTTTCCCCAAGTGACCCATATCTGTCTATCTGTCTATCAGTCTGACTGTCTATCTGTCTATTTTTTAAGGTGAGTATTCATGAAATGGCCTGCCCGCAAACAAAATGGATTTATTTTTATTTTCTTTCTTTATTTATTTTTAAAGTTGGTTATGGAGCAACTCAAAAAATTGGCTGCTCCCTTTGATTGGATTTTCATGGAGCTGATTACTTTATTCAGTGTTACAACCGTCTGAGTTGTCAAAAATATGTTTATCATAATTTTGGAGAAAATTAGCTTGCTTGTATTGTATTATATTGTAGCACATTATCTGGATTTGTGACCTCAAAACATGTAGACCCAATAACGCAGACCTAGTGCTGCCTTCACGTGCTCCTCGGAAACATGTACTTCCATTCATAGCTCCGTACTTTAAATAGAAACCACTCCATGCTGCAGTTCATTGAGTACGATTGTTGCTCTCTGAACATTTCAGCTTCGCAGCAACAAACTCTCACTTTTTCCAGCTGAGGTGTCTTCTAACTGGGGTCTTTAAAATGCGGACTTTTCGACAGCACTTGATGGCAGCATTAGCAAACCAAAGCCACGCCGGTGGAGGGAAGAGACAAAAAAGTCCAACCAACCACTAAAAGACGAGCGGAGGCGTGACAGTCGGGGGGGAATATGAACATTGAGTAATCCGACTCGTTTTGTGGCTCAGAGGAGAAAGAAAACACAGTTAGTCGCTGCAAACTTCTGAGCCACCAGCCTATCTGTTTCGCCACACCACTGGTAAGACCTGATAAGGAGAATTTGTGCGTGTCACTGCTGTTGTGCACATTTTGTGCGGTACTTGGCAGGAGTTATAAGTGAATCTGTTTATTTCACCTTTTTATATTTCAGATATCACTCTATATCTTGGGACGTCGGCGGAAAGAGGCGCGCTCCGGGAATAAAAAATGTCCCAGGAGGGAATGAACGGGGTCCCGCACCGGGGCAAGGTGCTGACGGTGGACAACATGAACCCCAACGTGAAGCGGGTCGAGTACGCCGTCCGCGGCCCCATAGTCCAGCGGGCGGTGCAGATTGAGAAGGAGCTGAAAGAGGTAAAAATCCCACACGCTGCTGTCAGGCTGCAACATGCACACGTCCCGGGGCAGCAGATAACAATTTAAAGTTAGGTAATGTGTGCAAAAGGAACCTGTTATTATAGAGAAGTTTCCCTTGTGGCGTTAAAGTGGCTGCTGTTGCCTGTTTTGCTGACCTTATTGTACTTTACGGTTCTTCTCTCTCTCATGGCATCACTACATAACTCCCATGGAGACTTGAAGTTTTGCTGTGGTATTGTATGTCTTTTTCATTAGAGAAGGTGTGTGTGTGTGTGTGTGTGTGTGTGTGTGTGTGTGTGTGTGTGTGTGTGTGTGTGAACCACATTGCCCACTACAACAGCTGGAATTTAACTCCAGCCACCAGCCAAATGCTTGTGAATTTTAGCTGACGCTCGGCAACAGCTATGTGAGCCACTCTGGCAGGCCATTTAGGAGTTCTTTGACATTCAAAAAAAAAAAAAAAAAAAAAACGGCTTAGCTGGAAAAATTCTGAATGTTCCTCAGTGAATCTGAGAATCCACCAGAAAAAAGAGGCTATTTTCTTGCTTTGTTTCCAGATGAAATGGTAGGACATGCATTGCATAATGTCATTAGAAGAGAAGGCTGAAGCCCCCTTGAAAAAGAGCCTTTGCCACGGGGTGTTATGCAGACTAGCTGAGTGAGTGCTGGCAGGACATAGACCACAGGTCGGCTTTTAAAAACTGTCTGAGTGACAGCAGTGTGTTGACGATTTGTTTCCATAATGCTGCACAAAAGCACTCGGCTTACATTCTGCTGGGGTCATATTGATCCATCATGCTTTCCTAAGGAGGGGCAAACAGGATGTACAGGCAGTCTCTTAAGAAAGCTGTAATGCAAACCTCAGACAGCCCTCTTTTATGGATCAGTGTCACCAGTAAGTCAGGGTAATCAAGTGGAAGTGGCACTAGTAGCCAGCCTCCGTGCATTTCTCTCTCAGCTCTTGCCTGAGGTGGCTGCAGCGTCCACAGTGGAAGTGTATATATGTTTGAGGGTTATTACATAAGCAAGGGTACATTCTCTCTCCTCCTCTTTTGTGTCTCTGAGTTTGCGTACCTCCCTCCTCCCCATGGGAGAGGGGAGTTCATTGGACTAAGCCGGAGCTGTGAGGCCCTGCCGTGTCAGAGCTCTTTTCTTTGTAAGAGGGATCTTTACAAGCAGCTCCAGTTCTACTGAAAGCTCACAAGTTCTTGGTAGTCCATTTGTTTTCCCTCCCTCTATGACAATAAACTAGGAGCAACCTTAACTGGGCAATGGTTGACCTAATGAGGCTTCAGACAATCGATCATAATGGCTGCAAAGCCATAAAGTTCTTATCAAGGAATTATACACAATAATGTTACAAAAGCCAAACCTCTGTGTGTATCTCAGGTCAGCACACTTAACATAATAAAGGTTAATAGTGCATTTTGTCTATATAAGTTATTTTTTACTAGAGCTGCACAATTAATTGTTTGTCGCTGCATTATCAATATCTGAGACAAGCATTACAAAGGAGTGCAATAAATGACCTTTTCACCTGATGAGGGCTGCATTTTGGTTTATGTGGCAGTACAGATGGTATGAATGGTAAGACAGCGGCCTGTGTTGAAATTCCAGGAGTTTTCTGAAAAGCTTGGAGGTGTTGCAGTGGTCCAGTCAGCTGAGGGGAACTTCCTGTCAGATCTGTGACTGCAACACTTTTACTCACAGCTCAGCAGATTTTGTGTGTATTAGTGTGTGTGTGTGTGTGTGTGTGTGTGTGTGTGCGCATGTATGCGCACACTTGTGTCATGATGACCCTCATACGGTAAATCCTTAGCCAGACATCTGGCACAGTTGTGCTTGCACTGCAGCGAGCTAAAACAGGCTCGGATCTCAACTGCTGGCAACTTGTCTATGTGACAATAGAGAAAGAGAACAGAAAGAGAACGGGGAGTTTATTGAGTTGTGAAACAGCTCATCAGATTGCATTTAGCTAGAAGAAAATGTTGTAGTCATTCATGTCCTTGTATGACCTCCTGGATTTGTTTTTCTCATATCATATATTGTTAAATGATTCACAGGATGAATGTTAATAAAGGTCTAATTTTGCAGAATAACAATAGGGAATAGTTTAGTATATTGCAAAGCAGGAGTTGTGAATTTTCAATTACCAAATGTCCAGTTTTTTAGGGAGGATCATATCACCTATGAAATGGAATTGAATAATTCTCATTTCCAGGAATGATGCTTAGGTAATGAGACGAGGTGAATTGTAAGTTCAGGATGATAGGCGAGGCTCTGTGCTCCTGGTCCTCTGTGCCTCCTGGTCCAGGTCGTGTTATCGGTGCCTGGTGCCGACTGAGCAGGAGAACACAGAGCTGAGCCGGGGTATCGCCTGGTTCCCCTCTCACACGGAGAACAGCAGCCTCTTTGTTGAACAGGAACAAGGCGGGGACGAGTACTAAAAAGCAAACGTGCTGTATCCAGTGACTGAGATTGTGAGCCAACCCATATCTGAGTTACAGGTAACTCACATTAACTTGTAGGCCTTGCCCTTGGCATCACGCAAAGACACACTTACAGAAATTCAAATATTGACTCAGTCCTAAGTCATGTGGTGTGTTTGTGTGCCGGAAGGCAGCTAGCAAGGCATGTTGTCGCACAGAGCACACTGAAATATGGGACGAGACGCGCAGACACTCTCACACGCAGGAGATTCCCCAAGATCAGATGTAATAGTTAATTCCCGTTTCAGATGGGCTGAAACAAAGAAGGAAGTTATGGTGGTTATCTTGCAGCTTTACTATTCTGTTTCCTCTAAGCCGTAATCTGGTCAAAGAGAAACATGAAATCCTCTAAGCTAATCATGATTTATGATTGGCTTAGAGGAAATACTTGCAAATTGGATCATTGCAGCAGTTTTTTGTCTCCTGGTTTCTTATTATTTCCAAACCCCTTGTAGCAGTGCAGCATGGTTTTATCACCACTACATAATCCAATCACATACAGGTAGTGCTGTGAGCTAGGTGTAAGCCTAAATGTAGGCTTACATTTAGGCTTACACCTTTGGGAGATGACGGCTCAGTGTTGTGCTGCGAGTTGTTCTGGGATGCCACAAATGAAGACCCAAACTGAGCAAGTCATTGCAGATGATGTCAGTTCGTAGCTGCAGGAACCTGCCTGCCTGCCCTGATTTCCCCTGGAGCATCTAAAACAGGTTTCTGCATAGGCACCGTAGAGGCGTCTACAGTCTCTGTCATGGAAATCATACAGCTGCAAGAAAACATGAGAACTCTTCTGACAGGGATTAGCTGTAGGCGATAATCACTTCTATTCCTTTTCCTCTAAGGCGTCTCAATTTGTCTTGCTGAATGACTTTTCCGTTCCTGTCTTTCCACCTGTTATGTTGCACTTTGAGATCATTTATTTGATGTAAAGTGCGTTATAAATTAAATGTATTATTTTATTATTATTATTATTATTATGTTATTTTGCATGTGTGTGTGCGTTGTAAGGCACATTGAAGAACTGTTCTTAATTTATGATTTAGAAATTAAGATTAATGCTAAATGAAATTATAATTATCTGTGGTGTCAGGGCCTGAGCTGAAAATGAAAGCCAGATTTGATGAATCAGATGCTCTGTAACATACACCTCTACTATCATCTTCAGCTAATGAAGCAACTGGCTGGACGCAACAGGGATCATTGAATGTCACATTACCCTCTAATCTGATAATAACACTAACGAGAGTGGCACATTGTTACCAGCATGCAGACACAAAGGCACCAAACCAGAGCTCGTAGGAGCCACCAAGAAGATGAAGGAGCTGCTGATTCGATGGAGATGAGCAGCTGGTTGACCTCGGATGATGTTTTTAATTTGGCTGAGAGGAATAAGGTGGAATAGATCTAATGACACAGCCTGCATTTTGATTTATTAAGCTGGTAACATTGGAGTTTGTGTCTCTGTGAGCCTCATCAATGCCAACTCAACCTTTCCTTTTGACCAGGTGTCGTGCCAAGCTAACCCTGTGCCAGTGTCTTTGTAAAAATACAAGGCTGCTAATGAGAGAAGAGGTCTTTATGTGCATTTTGCGGGGCAAGGGACATGTCTGTGTGATGAATACAAACATCGCTGGTTTGATCTACATGCTGAGCCATCAGGTAGCAGGAAACACCATGAAATGAGTGGATGTCTTATAGCGAGCAGGTCTCTCCCTGAAGAGTTTCCTTTATCCAAATGAGAAAATGAATGCTTGCTTTTGAGTGGCTTTGTTATGTAAGAGGGAAGAGGGATAAGCCATCAGTAGATCTGATAGATTTGATTTCCCCACCAGGGAATCTCTCGGAGGATTTGAAGCTTCACAAATGGGAAACATGTTTGATTTCCAGGCGTTCCTTCCATGACACCATTTTAAATTCAGAACACTTGGAGGAATGCCTCAGGCCTGCCGTTGTTATCATGAAACCAGTTTTGTAACATGGATTTTTTTTTAGATGTTAATATATACCATATGTGCACAGAAACCATAAGGCCCAGGACTCTCATTCTCTCACTCCCTCTCAGGATGCAGCCTCTCAGTTTTTTTGTGTTAGGCTTCGCTGCAGGCCGCCGGTCTGTCCAGCCATAGCAGCACCTGTCCTCAGTCTGAATTTGACACATATTCATTGCTTTTTTGGTCACTACTCAGACATAGAAGTGTGCTGTTTACAGTATACAATATAATTATTACAGTAAGCATGACATGTTTTAAACACCATAGCACCAACTTGTATCACCTTGCTGTTTTGTCCTTGTTGTGCAAGGGAAACTCAGCTGTTGGCACAACATCTTGATTTCTGCCTCAAATCAGGGCACAAACTTTCAGTTTCATGCGCTGATTCATCTTTTACCACTGCTGTCTGTCTGTTTCATATTCACAGTATTGCATGCTCGAACACATCATCCTGTTTGCTTCCAGTGACGAGCTCACACAGGCCTACGTTTAAGAAGGAGATTGTAGACACTTCAGTTTCAGTTTTGCTTCAGTTTATATACTATTTTACAAGTTTTTTTTTTGTCTCACTTCCATAAAAAGAGATCCAGCTATCCATCAAGTCAAATTCCTTGTAAACCTATTTGGCCAGTAAAACTGATGCAGATCACTCTTTCCTTTTGTCTTTTTAACTCTCCAGGGAGTGAAGAAGCCTTTCACAGAGGTCATCAAGGCGAACATCGGAGACGCCCATGCCATGGGTCAAAAGCCAATCACATTTTTAAGACAGGTTGGATCACTTATCATGGTTTTCGCATCAGTACTCTCAGTTTCAGCTCTGTTCCGCCCACCTCATTTGTTTGAACACTGCAGTGCATTTGGGGAGGGATAAGATCAAATTAATTACAGGTCAAGCTAAAGCATAACAAAAAACAAAATCCAATAACACTGAGATGCTTTTGATTTTTAACCCTGGAGAATTGTTTTAGCACCTTTTGATATGTGACAGGATGAAATTCATCGTGACACCTCTGTATGAAATCAGGGCCAGAAAATCCCAAGCACAGCAGGTTGTATGTTGATGCCAAATGAGTAGGCATTGTGCGTGTAATACTTCATTTGAATATTTTCCTCTCAGGTCTTGGCTCTTTGCTCCTACCCAGAACTCCTCAATGACAACAAGTTCCCAGAGGATGCCAAGAACAGAGCACAGCGCATCCTGCAGGCCTGCGGCGGACACAGTATAGGTCAGACGCCTCTCTGTCGCTTCCTGTGTCTCTCAACTCTTTGTATTTGTTGCAGCTGATCAATGCTGGGAGTTCTCTTTGCATGACAGTAAATCGTGATGCATTTCCCAGGTGCCTACAGTGCTAGTCAGGGCATCGAGTGCATCCGGCAGGACGTGTCTCGCTACATAGAGAAGAGAGACGGTGGAATCCCCTCCAACCCAGACAACATCTTCCTCTCCGCTGGTGCCAGTGATGCCATAACGGTACAACTGCTCGCCTTCTTGTCATGCCGTGTGTGTGTCTGTCTTTCTGCTGTGCTTCAATCTACTTAAAGCGGCTTTAGGATGATCCACGTCACCATGATCTTAGCTGTAAGATTATTCTGGGAAGCTGGGTCTGTGAGTCTGCCCTTTATTCGTCTGCTGTTAATTAGCACATCTGTGACTTTACTGAACTTGCAGATCCTTGTCTCTTTGTTTTGCCCTGCCGGCACCTTCTGAAGTTGGGCCTGCTCTGCTCCACCTACTCATGTCACTGTAACTCAGTAAGGAGGCATGCCATACCCAGCATAGTACAGTAGACACAAAGAAACCACATTTTTGGCTGAGAATGTAGACTTGTTGTGTGTGTGAGTTCCTCCTATCTATAGCCTGCAGGCTATAGTCTTGTTGAGTGTCACCACCAAATAACCACACCAAACATGCTGTGCAACACTTGCACGGAAAGGTAAAAGGAATTCTGATTGTGAAACTCTCTTCCAGTCCTCATCTGTACATCCATACATGTTCTCCAAGATGATGTGTCCCTCTCCTCCCTTTTGTCTTTTCCTCTTTACTTGCTCAATTTCATCTTCCCCTACCTCCACATTCCTCTTTCCATCTGCTGTCCCCTTCCTCTCTTCTGTCTTCCTCTCACCTCCTTTGCCTTCTCTTCTCTTATTTCTCTCCTTCTCCCAGACCATGCTCAAACTGCAGGTATCCGGTGAGGGTCGCAACCGTACAGGAGTGATGATCCCCATCCCCCAGTACCCCCTCTACTCCGCTGCCCTGGCAGACCTTGGCGGCATACAGATCAACTACTACCTAGACGAGGACAGGTGTTGGGCTCTGGACGTCACAGAGCTCAGAAGAGCCGTCACTGCTGCCAGGCAACACTGTAATCCCCGGGTCCTCTGCATCATCAATCCCGGAAACCCCACTGGTATGTGTGGTGTAGGTAGTTTGTGTTTGTGAAGCAAAGGAATAGGTGGATTGGTGACTTATTGTTTTTTTTTTTAATCTAAACAAATAACTCAGTGCTTGACAAAAGTTCCTGGGTAGTTTTCACATCAAGGCTTGTTTTAATTCGATTGTCTGTACGTATCTATCCTAATCATCCAATTCTGGTTGTTCCATGTGATAGGTCAGGTGCAGAGCAGACAGTGCATCGAAGATGTGATCCGATTTGCCAAAGAGGAGCACCTCTTCCTTATGGCTGATGAAGTAACTTACCAATGTCTTTAATTCTTTAAAAAAAAAAAAAAATCTCAGTTTCTGGCAGCTCAGGGTGTTAATGTGACACACAAATCACAGCCTCTCCCTTTGATCCAGATAAACTGAATAAACCATAATAAACATTTAGCACGAACAGGATGAGCTCTACCTTGTATGGGATGACTTGCAACAAATAATGCACCCCTTTGTTAACCATCTATTTTAATGGAAAAGTAAGCAAATTGTCTACCATCCCTGATATTTAATTTGAACAAGTCACATTATGCTGTCATGTATTCCAGTTAAAATAAAGTTCAGCATTATTGTTTGAACAATGTGCTCATTCTCCCTGCTGTAAGGGCGCTTTACAAGTTTTGTTAACTAAATTCCCACAGATAGCTATCTCTTCTCATTAGTTCTTATGGGTAGGGTAATTCAACCACACTGTGTGCAAATCTCCTTTCAGTACATTTACATTGGTATTTGTGTCTTTTCAAACAGGCCTTGTGTATTAAAATTGTTTCCCATGTTCAGGTCTACCAGGATAATGTCTATGCAGAAGGCTGCAAGTTTCACTCCTTTAAGAAGGTGCTGTTTGAGATGGGACCAGAGTACTCCAGCACAGTGGAGATGGCCTCTTTCCACTCCACCTCCAAATGCTACATGGGAGAGTGAGTTGCTGTGGCTAAACACACACACACACACACACACACACACACACACACACACACACACACACACACACACACAGAATAAACACACATACAAAACATATACATAGAGAAAGAATTAGGCTTGCTCATGCAAAAATTGTACACATGCGCAGTTATATATAAATATGAACATGTACGGAAGATGTAGCCATTTATATGTATATGAAGAGAGTACATAAATTTATTTTATGTTTTATGTTCATTCCTTCTTTTAATTCATGAGTTCTGTTATTCTCTACACATTTTTTTGTATCATGTTCAGTACTACATCTTGTATCTTGTCTATATCCTTTTTGCTGCCACAATGCCGTACATTTGTTTCTGTATTTGATTGTCATATTTATATTTACTTTGGTGAGGCTTTGAAATGACACTGTGTTGCAATTGCACTGCTTCTATTTCTATTGCTGACTTGTGCATCACCCAGAGAGCATGCTCTGTGCCTGCAGTGCATACCCATCGCTCTATTTGTGTCAGGTGTGGATTCCGCGGAGGCTACATGGAGGTGATTAACTTGGACCCGGAGGTGAAAGCCCAGCTCATCAAACTGGTGTCAGTGCGTCTTTGCCCCCCTGTCACAGGACAGGCTCTCCTGGACCTGGTGGTCAACCCGCCACAGCCTGACGAACCCTCCTACACCACTTTTATCAAGGTTTGAAAAAGCACAGTAACAAGCATGCATGCTGTTTATCATCTCACTTCATGCACATGCATTGTGACTCATGCAAACACACCCAAATAGCACGCTGGAACATGCACCAAAAAAACCTAACCTGTATTGATTATACTGTAGTTGTAAGTTTCTCACTTAGATCTGTCAGTTGCCAATAATTAGACTCTGAAATGCTTTAAATATGTTAAATATAGCATAGCTAATGTTTTTTGCAATTTCAATTGTCGAATTTCTTCAGTAACACACTCTTGTTGAGATAATAGAACAATCACTCAACTGCGTTTTATTTCTGTAATTTTATTTCATTTATCTGTTTTTTTGGTTTTAATTACTTTCAACTCTTCAAGAGTAGTGAGGAGTTTCAAGCCTTGCAGGGAAGAGCCGCTGTGTTGTTCACGCTGTTGTAATCTAGGTGGCTGGTGTTCGTCAAATGCACATTAAGCAGATGTATTGTGTTGTCCAGGAAGCCATTAAGCTGATGGTCTGCACATTTAAAAACCAGTCAGTCTCTGTTCAATTCCAGGAAGTTCAAAGCAGTTCACAGTCTGCAATAGATAATCTCCAAGTCTCTTAACCGTGAACCCTGGAATGATTTGTACACATTGCCTAGCAGTGGCACATGAACTTATCAATGATTTAAAAAAAAAAAAAAAAGTTCCCCCTACTTGGTGCATAATTATAAGAAATGTATTTTTACAGTCTTGGCAGAAAAGAACAGTCACAGCCTGTCATCCAGAAAAGCCTGGAGGTCTGAATGAAAATTTCTGAGACTCTTAGCCAGCACTTGGCAGAGCTGTGTTGCTCCTCTGCACCAGTAGAGGGCGTTATGTGACAGAGGAAAAACAACCGCCAGGAGGTCGCTTTCACATCTTGTCTCTCAATGTGGTCAGACAGAAGGTTTTCACTTTTTTTTTTATTGAGGACAATCAGTCTACCAACCGTTTTTAGATTTACCACCCCTCCTCCCCACACACACTTTCTGTTGATTGACCCCTTTGTCCTTGCGGCCCCTCCAGGAGCGGACAGCGGTGTTGGCAGCCTTGGCAGAGAAAGCCAGACTGACAGAAGAGGTCTTCAACACAGTGCCTGGTATCAGGTGTAATCCTGTCCAGGGGGCCATGTACACATTCCCCTGTATCACCCTACCTCAGAAGGCCATCAGCCAGGCCAAGGTCTGTACCATGCACACCCTGCTTTTTCTCTCTGAAGCTGCTGTCTCCGCTTGGTTTTCTTTGTCATTATTTCTCTCTGCATAAATGGAGCTTATTTGCTGACTTGTGTCCACAGGAGAAGGGCCTGGCTCCAGACATGTTCTATTGTATGAAGCTGCTGGAGGAGATGGGTATCTGCCTGGTGCCAGGGAGCGGCTTTGGACAGAGAGAGGGAACCCACCACTTCAGGTTTGCCCTGCAACTTTACCTGCCTCAACTCCACCTCTGTCTCTCTCTGTTACTGGCCACTCACATCCATTACTAAGACCTGATTCCTTCTGCTTTAGGGATTTAATTCTGTAAGCTTTGATATCTGGGATGACAAATGGACTAGTAGCCATAAGATGCTTAAATCCATTTTGAGGTCACCTGCATTTATGTAAAGGGTTCGTGTTAAAATAACAGGTGTTTCTCTTTGAAGCACTTTGCAGCTGCCCCGATTCTTGTGACAGTATTGAAGATTAACTCACTGTAGTACAGTCAGAAGGGCCAAACTAACCCAATACAAAAGTGAATTTGATGGCCCCAGAAGTGCTGATGTCCATTTTGCTGCAGGTGTATCATTACATACAACATACTGTGTAATTAAAAGTTTTCTCACACTCTGACATACTTACCTGTTGTTACCTTTTACCCGTCTTTCTCTGGCCAGGATGACCATCTTGCCGCCAACTGAGAAGTTGAAGATCATGCTGGACAAGATCCGGGAGTTCCACCAGAAGTTCACACAAGAGTTTTCTTAGCGCCGCGTCGAAACCTCCCACCAGCCTCATCACCTTAATCTAAGCCTCGGAATCAACAGCAGACTGGAATGTCCACTATTGTTGTTTTTCATGCAACTCCTTCAATGCCAGTATCTTTCAAGTGCCTTTGTGTGAGACTTGGGCAGCGAACATAGCCCTCTGTTTTTGACAAGGTTATATTCACACAAGGACAACGGATCAGATTTTTAAGCTGTTATGATGTTTAGACTGTTTCTATCAGGGGAAATGTGTGTATATTTAACAAATGGGCAGTTATTTACATGATGCACTTTCCCAAAGGGTGATACTTGGCCAGGTGTAGAAGGTTTTAAATAATGATAGTTGTATGTAATGATATAAGGTTAGACATTTCAGCCGTCCTCACCTTAGAGATGCTGCTACTGCGGGCTGTGCAGCTTTACTGCCAACAGGTACACAGCCAAACTAGTTAGAAGTGTCATTCTTTAACAGCATGGTCCAAAATAAATTTGTCTACAGTAGTCTTTGGGTGTAGAGTGTGAAACCTGGGAATATTGTTTTGGAAGATTTGTCTTAAATGTGTAGCTATTTGTAATAACTAATGGTGAAATTGTTTTTAAACGTGAAAATAAAAGTTTTAATTTGTCTGATACACTACAGAAAATTGCAATGCCTGCTTGTACATTTGAAATAATTATTGTGCCTGTTGCTGATGGTGGATAAAAAGATAAATCAAATTGGAAAATGATTCAACTGTGGTCATGCGTCCTATGGCCTATTTCAGCCTTGTAGTGATAAAAATTTACAGTTTTACACAACACTGGTAGCCTCAAATGTCAGTGCTGGCCAAAAAGCCACCATCATTTTTATGTTTTATTTAAAAAGACTTAAACCTCCAATAGTGCGTACATGCTTTTGGAAATGAAGAAAGCATAATCTCTTGGTATCAACAGAAACTAAAACAATGATTGAACACTGTAATCACAGCAACTCAGTAACAACCCCTTTTCCCCTGTATTGCGCTCCGTTCAGCTTCCCAGAAGACTGCGCTAGAACAGTAAGAGTTCTCAGCCTCTCAGCAAGAGAGGCATCCTCAAAGTTCGTCTCTCTTCTGTGATAGCTTTGTGGCGTGCTTTTCCAAAAACTTACTGAGCCCTTCTACTGTTCTGTCCCCGCCCTCAAATTTGACCGGGCTGTGCTTGCTGTTGCTTGGTGCAAAGTATATCGTGGGGAAGCCCTCCACTTTGTAGCTGTCGTTTGGCACGTCGTTGGCAGTGGCGTCCATCTTGGCGATCACCATGTTCTTCTCGCCCTTGTACTTCTTGGCCAGAGCCAGGTAGTCGGGCTCCAGTTTCTTACAGTGTCCACACCACGGAGCGTAGAACTCAATCAGGACGTCCTTCTTGGTATCCATGACGATCTCGTCAAAGGTTTTCCCCACCACCACCTTCACCGGTCCTTTGTTCTTTGGCACAGGCTGGGACTTGATGATGGGCTTGAGCTTGCCTGTGGAAACAGAAAGTGTGATTTTGCACTCGGTGAATTGTCTATTTACTTCGACAAAGTGATGCACCAGTAATTTCAAAATTCCATAATTCTTCCAAACTATTTTCTTACTAAACTGGACTTGAAGATTTTGATCAATAAAGTGGCTGGGGGGATACAGTTGTAAAATAGGTCCTATCATTGTGTAGCTAAAGATTACATACAGTTTTATGGTTTTGTGATATCCAAGACCTGGAGATTGTGATTTTCCAGACTTCTATGAGAAACCTCACTTGATAAAATTGTTTAAACGGTGAAAGTTCACTGGATAGAAACAGCATGGCATGTGAGAAACTGCACATTCCAGACATTACAACTGTGTCAAAACTCTTAATTGGTGCTACACTGATAACGTCATCCAGCTTTGTAAGGAAAAACTATACAACACACCTTTCTTGAAGGCCATAACGAAGTCCCTCAGCACCTCCGAGTCGAACTCCTCAGGCTCCATGGCAAACTTTTTGCCTCCGTCTCCCAGGATTGCCACATTGACCTCCTCACCACTCTCGCTCAGGCCCAGGCTCTTCAACTCGTCCGAGTAGTCCTCCTCATCGGCGATGGCAAAGGTGTACTCTGGGTAATCTTTGGCCACTTCTAGCACCTTGGACCTCCAGAACTGAGTAGCTAAAAATTGCAGAAATAATTGATAACATTTTTTAAAACTGAACTTCATTCAGAATGTTGTGTTAATATGTTAACTAGTTACGATAATATTAAAAATCTCAAGAAGGACCAGGCCAAATAAGCTGCACCATGATGAGGAGTTGCAGAAAAATGAGTGTAAATGAGCAAAAATAAAAATGAGATCACACAGAAGTAAGTGCAAAGTCAATACATAAATGCAAAGTCAGAACATGAGTTCTCAAAAGGGCAGTAGTTCAACTGCAGGTCAAGTTCAAGGGTCAAATCTATTACTCTTCATCTCTCAGTACCGAGGACAAGAACATCTAAACTGTCAAGGAGAAACATCTTTACAACGCTCAGAGAAACTCACCTGCCCTGTAGTCGAAGCTGAAGTCAACTCCATAATACACAACTACCAGAGGTCTTTTGGCGTAGCGCTTGGGGTCATTACTGGGCTTCCTGTGGCCCACCAGAGGAACCACATGCTTTTTAAAGAACTCCTGCACATCTGACACAGGCGTGGAGTCCTACAGGTAGAATAAATAAATGCAAGTTGAATTGGAATATGTTTTTTTGCCCAAAGACGCTATAAATGTGTCAAATTACAGAGATTCTTTTTAGGGTTGAATCACCCAGCACTTAATAATAACTTGCTGTTGCAAGGTGAAAACCCATCTTCCATCTCCAAAACCAGCATCGTTAATGAAACTGAAAGCCCGCACAGCCATTTCTGGGTTCAGTGAGTTTCACAACCCATCAAACCCCTTAAAAATCCAATGAGATTTTTTTTTTTTTTTTTTATAAATTGCACTGAAAAAGAGCACTTTACTTGACTTTCTCAAGTGTCAACATTCTGGAGATTTTCACTTGACAGGAGCAGTTTTTTTTCTACAGTTACAAAGCTCCAGTTTTATCCCCAGGCCTCCTTGTTTCATGATGCAATTAGAGCAGTGATGCCTACCATGGGAACCATAACCCACTGAGGACAAGGAAAAAAGGACAGTACCTTCACAGTGAGTGTGTGAGACGCTGGCTCATATTTAGAGCGAAACTTTTCAGGCTGCACCACGACAAGCTGCCCGGGGGAGGCCTTGAGCAGTTTGGCCACATCTGAGCTGAAGGAGTGACGGAAGGTGAAGTCTTCCCTCAGCGCATTACCTGGCGGACAGAATGGCAGTGAGAGCAATATCAAACCAATACCATCGACTCGGCATTTGAGGGCTTGGCATTTGTTTGCTGATATGAATCATGCCCTTTTTTATGAATTGTTTAACCAATTGCCAACTATGTGCTGTTTGTGGTATCGAATCAATGTACCACAATAGTTTAGATTGTCAATAAATTAATGGACACAGAAGACCTTAATGCTCAGTTGCTTTAACAAATTGTTGTACTTACAGGCCTCAATGTAGATCTCGAAGGCGGCATCCTGCTCGCTGGAAAACACACCAACTATGACGGCATCATCCCCATCCTTGATGAGCTCCTGCACCTGTTTTACTGTCTGGACCTGCTTGGAGGGAGGCCCGGCCTGCTCACTCATATAGTCAACAATGCCTACAGAGACACATTGCTGAATTTAAAAAGTGAATGAAAAGAGACTGAGAAGTGCAGACACATAAATAAGCACCTGGACATACATGGACAAACAGGAATATGTGATGCATGGATCGATATGACACGTGTGACTGTATCTCATGCAAAAAATACAGATGAACAACGTACCGTATTTCTCTCTGGGTCCATTGTATTCGAAAGCCTTGCCCTTCCTGAATATCTTGAGGGTGGGATAGCCGGAGACTTCGAAGCGTGTGGCGATCTCACTCTCAACGGTGGCGTCCACCTTGGCTAGAGGAATGGGAGGAGTGCGCTGGCTCAGCTCTTTGGCTGCCTTCTCATACTCAGGAGCCAGGCGCTTACAGTGTCCACACCTGCAGGCCCAATTAAAACAAACTAATGGTGAACTTTTACAGGGAAGCTTCATTAGACTTTAGAGCCGCAATGAATAAGATGAGCCATTTGGACGATCACTTTATTTACTGCAGCCCTAGAGTCAAAGAGCCAGCATTTACATTAGTGCATACAATCTATGTTTGATTTTTAGAAAAACTTTGCTGCTCCAGGGGACTGACCATGGAGCGTAGAACTCCACCAGGATGATGTCGGCGTTGTTCACGGTCTCATCGAAGTTGTCCTTGGTCAGAACCAGCGTGGCCTCGGGAGGGGGCTTCCAATCTGGCTGGGCCACCTCCTTCACCCGGGCCACAATGGCTGTAACACACAAGCGTTATCCACATAAACAACTGTATCATAAAACTGAGCTGAGTTCATATCAGACAAGGCTAGTCTTTGCTTACTGACCAAACACTAATCAAAATTCTCAAAATGTCTTTTCGGGGAGAGGGCAGGTTTTGGGTTTAAATGTTGTGGTTGAATTAAACCTGGCCATAGTGATGATGCTGAAACAGAGGAGCACACATCCCTACCTTTCTCTGTCCTGTCTCCATCATATTCCACAGGCTCCCCCTTCTTCAGGATCTTGATGGTGGGATAGCCCGACACCTCGAACCTGCTCGCCAAATCTGTGGCCTTAGTTGCGTCCACCTTGGCCACAGGTATAGGAGGGTCATTCTCCTTCAGAGACTGGGCAATTTTCTCATACTCTGGGGCAAACTGTTTACAGTGACCACACCTAGGAGAGGAAGCAAAGAATTAAGATCCACAAGAAGGTTTTCACACTGGATGATCACCAGGTTGCATTTTCCAAAGCAAAGAAATTCTTAACTTACCATGGAGCATAAAACTCCACCAGAACCGTGTCCTTGTCCTCCATGAAAGTCTCAAAGTTGTCATCAGTGAGGACCAGCACTCCATTCTCCTCCTTCACCTCTGTCCCATCGTCATCATCCTCCTCCTCCTCGTCATCACTGTCTTCATCATCAGTCTCTTCCTCCTTGTCTTCTGCAGCATCTAAGGCAAGAACAGAAGACAAGCAGCGTTAAGGAGGAGAACAAGCTAGTCAATGCGTTTCCACAATTAAGTGGAATTAGACATATTCTCTTTTCTGAAAGCAAGACATCAGATGATTGATTGATTGTTTTGCCATTAAACTTGGGCTTGGTGCTGGCACTTGTGGTAAGAGAATGCATCCTAGCTACTAAGTGAAGGGATGTGACTCTCATATCATAAAGCTGCTGCAACCTGAAAAAGCACAGCAGAAATCCGGATAATCTGGCAGAGATTAGGACTTTTTGACAAGCCCCGGGGTCAGGTGTTAACACAGCCAAGAGCCTTAAAACTGCACATTTACGAGCCTGCCCACGACAATCCTGTTAACGCTGGGGTAAGTTAGCTCATCCTGTTAGCTAGCGTTATAGCATGCTACCAGGACTTAGCGGGGAGTCTAATCGAGCTATTTTGCACAAGACAGAACCGGCTGTGCACATGCCTCTCGTCAAAATGCTTTTGCGTGAACAGTCCCCGCAGCTGCACCGACACCCTCAGCTCACACTTACCATCCTCACACCTGACGACTGTGGCGAAATGTGCAACGCCGAGCAGCACGATCAGCAGCAGCGCAGCCTTCCTCATTGTGCAGAGATGATGCGGTCCAGTCCGGTAGAAACGCGCAGGCTTCCCCTCTGATGCAACCGGCTAATTAATAACGCGGATTGATCTCATTAAAACACTGGACAGCCGCGGCGAGGCTAACTGAGCGGGATCAATGCTGATGTGCAGTAATATGTGTATGTGTGTGTGTATGTCTGTGGTTTGTAGTCGCATCCAAACCAAACACTTGTGAAATCACGCACGCCACCGCCTCCGCCTGGAACTTGTCTGACTTGCCACGTTGTGATTGGCTCTCGCCGGCGGCCGCCCTCCAATCGCCGTTCGCCACTCAACTCCTGAGGCCGATACGTTGGAGGATGCGATTGGCCAACTCGGTTTATTGTTGGCCTCTTGGACACCGTCAATGGGCCACTTGGACAAGCAGCCTGTCCCGTAACCGAGAAATCACAGGTTTGATTGTCAGACAGCTAAACTCCAAACTAAACAACTAAACCTCCAACCATGAAGTGTCATATTTCCACTTTTCATGTTCTGATATTTAAACTAGACAACTAATTGCAGAGGAATAGTTTCAAATGTAAACCCCTACAACTGGCACTTGACTCAAGCAACATGTCTTTATTGCATTAGATGAAGAAAATCTAGAAAATTGTAACTGTTGCCATCCTCTTTTCCCCTTCCATTATTTTCTGTTTTGTACATTGCAGCACTATCTGATGTAAACCGTGTACATTCAGTGCACATTTTATTTAAAAAAAGTTGTTATTACAATGATATGATCTGGGGATAGGTTAAATGACTTGAGTGCTGAAAAGAAAGTCCACACAGCTGTTCACTTGATACAACACACAAAAATGCCCCCCCAGTAGGTTTCACATTGTGATAATGGTTAACAAATGCTCATGGTGCAAAGCTAGATCGATATCTATTTTAACATAACGCCTTTCGGTTTCAGAGAAACTGAAAGGCAAGTCTACCCAGAGTGTCTTATGGCCTGTGATTGCAATTAGAGACAATCTCTTTGGCTTTTATGTGTAAGAGAAAATCAATGAAACAGAACATTTTAGCCAAACATGTTTCAAACAGTTATTTCACCCAACATATAATTATTTGACCAAGTGGCTGTTTCTCAAGAAATGGCGGGCCCACTGACAAAATCTGTCTCTGGGTGGATAGCATTCTGCACACAATACAAAAGCTCAAATTCAAGACTTTTCAACCCCCCTCACTTTTAGGCCATTTTTAATCACTTTCACTGTCCCAGCCAGCACCATGAGAGCAGCTCTGGCTACGAATGATCTCAGGGATCCTGTTGGTTCCCCGTCTCTCTGCTCCCAGGCGTCTCATGGACCAGAACCTCCACCACCACCTCACTGTGGGTGCCCAAGTGAGAGTCTGTCCCACTCTTACTGAGACTCCTGTTGACACTTTTACTGAACCAACAGCTGTCACTGGTCTTAGTCCACTGGTTGGTTTGATTCTCCAGAACGTCACTCTGGATCAACTGGGCCATTGACCCTCCACTGGGCAGCTGTCCCGCTGTCCAAGCCCCCTTGGGGGATGCTGACTCTTGGGCTAAGAGGCAGTTTGGTCTCCTTGAGGAAGTCTGGGGCTCTCTATCTTTTGGAGAAGCTTTGAATTTTGATGCATCTCCTTCAGATCTTGTTGAAGCTTGCAGAGGAAGATGAGATAGCACAACTCTGTCTGAGGAGAGACTGTCTTCGCTCTGGCCTCTCTGCTGTAGGAACAGCAGTCTCTCCAATTCAAGCTGAGAACTAGCATGAAGGAAGTAATTAATTGTCATATAGAAATTTGCCAACATTAAAGAAGTCATTCTTATTTTAAAATGCATCACGTTTTCTTAACTGTAAAACATATCTCCATCAGCGGGAATAGCTGCTTGTGCAACTGTATTACCTGAGCAGGTGAGATGGAGGTGAGTCTTCCCCACATTTTGACAGACAGGGGTCTCTGATGTCTGTGTGGTCGTTCACTATTGTCTCTTGTGTCATGTGCGTCCTTACAAAACACTAAAAGAGAGAAACCGTATTCAGCAATGTAAAGCCACTTATACCAAACACTGTATTGTGTCTGTGTTTTGTCCCTGGGTGTTTGTGTCTCACCCCTGGCTTGCTCACCTGTGTGTCCACACTGCAGGGCTTCTGCATGGGGGAGACAGGAGGAGTCTCCTCCCTGGAGCGCTGGCCAGTGGGTGGCAGAGTGCCATGCAAGCTGTTGGAGAGAGCGTTGAGTCTGAACAGGAGCTCGTCCACCAAGCTCTCAAACTCCTCAAGGTAATAGTTCTGAAAAACAGAAAGGAAAAAGACATGACCTCTGAACATTAATAAGCCATCATCACCTAGAAGATATGCAGCTTCCACCGGCCTTTACGCTGCATTTACATTGTGTACTACTGGGTCAGATTTTACAGTAAATGTGATTTATTGCATTAACTGTTCACTGGTGTAAAATAGAGACTATGAATTGTGTCATTGGTTTACTATATTTATACAAAGACATTCTAATAAATTTGACAATACTATGTTGATGCATGCAGCATCTTCTCTAGACTGTAAAATGCAAATGGCCCATTGTAAGATTGAGTGGATGTTGTGTGGTTTTCAGTTTCCTCACCTTTCCTTCAGTGTGGTTATCTGTCCAGCTCTGTCTGTACTGGCCAGTGAGCACAAAAACATGGTATCTGATGTAGGCCACTATCTCTACTAGAGTGCAGATGTCCCTCCTACAATGGGCTCCTTTGGCAGCTCTAACCAATGAGGACACCACACATCTCACCTACCAGGAAGAGAAATGACTCTTAGAGCGTAATAGTGAGTGAGTGACTCAGTGAGTGACAATAGCAGGCACTTAATCACTACGTATGCAATAAACCTCTGGTTTTTCCTATTTCAGGTCTTCTTGCCTACAGCACAACCAAGGCACATTTGTATGGATATATGGCATTTCTCATTAATCAGATGAAAATCTCCATTCAAGCATCACTATTCATAAATCATTCATTAGTTTAGTTTGGTCTATTATTATTGCACAAAATAATTAAGTGACTGGGAAGAGAAAACAATAACTTGCAAAAGGAGCAAAAGCCAAGCCCCCATAAGGGCTTGTCGGGTGCTCCTTCTTAATCCATGTTTATGTGCTTTTTGTGCTGCAATCTCCTTTAAAACAGAACATTTTCTCAAAGCAAAATGACTTCAAAAATCTCCATACCACAGCTGTCAGCACGGCAGTGGAGGTGAGACAGACAACTCCCCAGTAAACAAAATCTGCCAAGCTGCTGGAAGCATCGCTGCCTGACAGAAGGAGGCCCCTGACGGTCCTGAGACCCTGACAGTGGGCCAGCAGGGTCTGAAGGGAGCAGGGAAGAGAGCTGAATGCCCAGGACCTTTGTATGAACAGCAGGTTCCCCGTGCAGGACAGCGCTACCAGCAAGATGACTCCTGAAATCTATGACATGAATCAGATTTTTCAGCTTCTGTCTGTTTTCAATGTCCTACTGAAGCATATGTTAAGTAAATCATAATAATATTAAAAATTATAATACATTTCCTTACACAACAATACATTTTTTGAATGATGGAAAAAAAATGGGACTATATCATATTAGCAAACACTATTTTCCCCATAAAATGAATACATTAACAGCATTTCCAAAAGAAGGCCTTTCATATAGTCATTGATAGAGGACTTGAGGACTTGTATCATTCCTGTTGGCACATTATGTCTTTACCATTGGCCCGATGAGGCTTGAGATTGACCGTGTGAGGATTGTAGCAGATGCAGCCACGGCCCTGTTCACCCCCAACACAGCCACACACTTCACAGAGAGGAGGAAGAGCATCACGCCGCGCAGGGTACGGATATGCTTCAGACACAAGGACATGGGCATCATTATCAGCATCGCTGTTGTCATCCTCAACACCTGCACCAAAATCTCTCTCTCTCTCTCTCTCTGTCTAAGCATTTCATACGCTCAAAGCTTAAATGAGATTTCTCATTTTTTAAAGCAATATGTTGGGAAAAGACTATTAACCTCACATGCAGCGTCTCTTACAAGTGAAAATGCGATTGAATATCTTCCTCAGTCTGGGTAAGTCAGAAAAAGGGTATTTTGCCTAAAATGTTGGAGTATTCTTGTAAATTTTAATGTTACATCAATTAACTACTCAGAGCATGCAGAAGGGAAGGGAACTCCCTCTTGTATCTCTTTCCCTCTCTCCTGTCTTCTCTCCACTTATCCTTCTTTCTCCTTCACATCCCCTCCTCCCCCTCTCACTTGCTCCCAGAGGGCCAGAAGGCTGACATCAACATGTCCTCTGTAGTCTGGTCTGTGCAGCAGGTCCATAGCCTCCAGGGTCATAGCAGAGTGGCAGATGTAATAAATATAGTAGACTATGATCACTGTTAGCACACTGACCTGCAGAGAGAGAGAGAGAGAGAGAGAGAGAGAGAGAGAGAGAGAAATATAGAGTGCAGAAAGTCTAATCAAGCACATTTCATACAGCGAGCACAAACAACGGTTTGCACTGTGTCCTTCAAATGCTTTTTTGTGTGATTTATTCTACCTGTGTGTTTGATTAAGAGCAAGAGGTTAGTTTACCCTTCCAGTAAGGTCACTGTGGTCTTGTGTGCACTTATGCCTGTGTGTGTATATGTGTGTGCACGTGTGCTTGTATATGCAGGCACATGCGGGGTATGTAACTGTGTGTGTTTTTGTCTACATGTGTTTGTTTGTGGTAGATTACTTGTATTGCAATTTTCTCACCTCCAGCCAGTTGCAAGGTGTTCTCCAGTATCCCATCAGCCCTTGCTGCCCTGCAGAGTACACTTGGCGACAGAGTTGCAGCAGAGACAAGAGGAGGAAGAGGAGCTGGAGGGGAGGGAGAGAATCTGATTTTCGGATTTATAAATTTCATAACTCACCCTCTACCCATTATTGAGATGGTAGTAGCTATTTTGTGATAATTCGTAGGATGTGCATAAGGTCAGTGTGGAAACTGCTGTTAACCAAGAAAAAGCTGCCTCAAAAGTTTATTAGTCAAGAGCAAAATTTATGTCCAAGCTGAATATTGGAGTTTAATTTACAAAATTTTCCCCTGTCCACCTTTAGCTTTCTTTACCCACCAAGCTGACACCTTCTGTTTAGGATTATACAGTCGTAGTTCATTTCTTGCCCAATCCATTTTTATTTGGTTCAGGGACATTGGTCATTTGGCAGATGACCTCCTTGCTCCCGTTGAGAGGAGATTTATAATGTTCATATCTTTGCCTATATCCATAGTAGCGCCTTTTAATTCCTCACCTGCTAAAGGACAACCTTTTCTTTGTTTTGTTGTTGTTGTTGTTTTTACCTGGCAGATCATAACGACATAGTCCCATACAGATGGAGTGTGATAGATCCTCACTGACTGGACGTTGACAGAGGGCAGCAGGACACCGGTGGGGCTCTGCTCGGTGAGCAGGGTCACGCTGGTGAACAAATTGGGTGCAGGGCTGTACAGGGTGATGTGGACCTTCAGGGCCACCGTTCGTCTGCTCAGCCAGCCACCTGAGTGCAGGATATTTAGTTTGGACACAGCTGCAGATCTGAGAGAGAGCAGAGGACACCTGGTTAATGATATCAAGAGACATGACATTGATGAGGAACAAGACCTGGATTACGCCTAATCCAGCATCATATATGTGTATATAAGAAGATGAAAACCTAAATCCTTCTATAACACACAACTAGAGTTTCCATCATGTGAGAACTGTGTGTGTGTGTGTGTGTGTGTCTGACCTCGTGTAGCCTAGGCCAACTGTAGCACTCTGTCCTGTGTAGCAACCCAGTTGGCCACACATCTGCTGAGCTGCTGCCGTGGGAAACATGAGAGCAGAGTGTGGATAACTGGAGTCTCTGATCCCGGACCAGAGCAGGGGAAGACATTCTGGGACGAGGCCAGCCGTCCCACGAGGGACCTGAGCAGAAATGAACTCAACTCCCTGTAAGAAGGACAAAATAAAGTCAACGGTCGCCTACAAACACAGTCAGAACTCACAGAAGATGGGGAGTTTTCCTAAAGCTCAGCGTCCAGTATCAATATGGACAGAGCCAAGGCTTATTCAGTCTCAGTTCTGTCAAATCAAAATGTAAATGAAAAGTGTGAGCGATCATTACCTACAGACAGCATGCTGCAGTCTTTTCCTGCCTTCAATAACTGAGTTTGAAAGGAAGTCCACTTTCTACTTTTTTGTATGGAAAATAAATTGAACCCAGTAGTGGAGCATTCGTCTCTACTTGTTGCCAGGGCTGATGCTGGTGAAACAGCGCCCTCTGCTGGTGTATGTAATTATATGCAAAGCAGCTACTCTTTCAGTAGTATGATATGACCAAAGCTGGGAGGTAAACTTTCAATAAATATATATATATATATATATATATATATATATATATATATATATATATATATATATATATATATATATATATATACACACACACACATACATATAAATATATATATATATATATATATATATATATATATATATATATATATATATATATATATATATATATATACACATACACATATATATATATATATATATATACACATACACATATACATATATATATATATATATATATATATATATATATATATATATATACACATACATATATATATACACATACATACATATATATATATATATATATATATATACATATATACATATATACATATATACATATATATATATATATATATATATATATATATATATATATATATATATATATATATATATAATGCATAGCAAGTGATTACTGGATCACTAAAAATGACTAAAACAATCTGATTACTTTTATTTACATTTGATTTATTCTACCGATCAATCATTTCAATTGCTATAATCTAGCAATCAGAATGGTTCCAGAACAACCTTTTTTTTCCTCAATACTGTTTATAACTGCCAGTGTTTATAATCAAATGAGTCAGTAAGGTGAAATAAGTGGTCTAAGCTGACATGAAACAGTATGTGATTTATTACTTTCAAGTTGTGGTCGTGAAAACATGAGGTGGGCTACCTGGCACTGAGGTGAGTTGGACATCTCGGTCTTCCACAGGACAGGCTCTCCAATCAAAACTTGTGTTTCTTGGATAAAACTAACCTGAGGAGCAGTGAAGACAAAACACTCAATTGTCAGCCTTGGCATTGGTAAGAACTTAGTGTGAAGGAGGATTATATGTACAAGGTCAATATAAATATATCACAAACTACCTTGCTTTGCATCACTGTTCTCTCCACTAATACTTAGATATGCTTTCCTTCCTTGACTGGCTGAAGTGGGAGTAACTGAGATTCAGAGTTTAAGTGATCTGATCCCCAAGCCTCCTCATTTTGATTTGATTTCGGACTAGTGGATAAATTCTGCTCAGACTAGTTTAGCAATTTGCATGGAGTGATGAGGCCACTGGAGAGCTTTTAAAGTCATTTTACCTTGGCTGTGGCAGACGGTCTCTGGTAAAGGGAATCCAGCAGACTGGTCTGAGCCCACCTCCACCAGTCATCATGGTTTTGGATGGCTGGAAATGGGTTTTGATGGTCCCTAAGTAAAGACAAAATGAGACTTTAAAGTGTTTCTGTGTCTGTGTTTAATGGAAAAATAGAGAGAAAGAGGTAGGAGACTACAGAGAGCATGTGTGTATGCATCTGTTACCTTGTAAACTGTTTTCTGACGGCGTTGTTGAGGCGGAAATGGTCCTTGAAGGAGCCACCATAGGTTACACACAACAACAAAACCAGCATAGGAACACAGAGGGTCAAATCCCTGGGAGAGAGAGACAGAGAATGTCTCCAAATGACACCATTTCAATGCACACACATGCAGGAACACATACACACATACACACGCACGCACACACACACACACACACACACGCGCCTCACATACCTGAGTGTTTTATTGATGAGAGTCTCTTTTCTTTTCTTCCCCCGAGTTTTCTTCAGCTCTGCTGGAGTCGGTGGGCGCACAAGACGCAGGTACCGGGCTCGCCGACGAGCTACAAGCTGCTGTCAATCAAAAATAATTGGCTGATGGGCTTATGGAATAGAATACAATGGAATAGAATAGAGTAAAATACAATAGAAATGGCTATTACCTTTTCAAGATATGAGCATTTTCCCTGAGGGAAGGCAAATGGCCTGAGCCCTTCAGGTTGATTACAGCCATTGTGGCCCCACAGTTTCAAAGCCTCCATCTCAAACCCAGTGATATCAGAGAAACTGGAAAAGTCTGTCCGGTCCCTGTACCAGAAAGAGACGGTGACTGCCACCACAAGTATCTGAAAAAGAAAAATAAGGTTTCAAATTGAATGAGCTAACTTCTAAAAACAGTGCTTACAGTGTTTGTTTTTTTGTCCATCTAATGGGTAAGCTTAGTTTAGTATTTGAAGACAATATAGTACATTCATTTTGTGAAAAATACTGAAAGTTGCTTAAGACCAGTTAATATTAGACATGCTGGGTTTGGATCAGGCTTGGAGTGTTTAAGTTGGTTTACCATAGCTGGATGGATGAGGAAGATGCAGGAGAGCAGGGAGAAGAAAAGGGAGTGGATCCATAGCAGGACCTTACTGCTGCTGAACCTGACACACACACACACACAGACACACACACACACACACACACACACACACAAAAATTATGACACTGAAATATATGACATTTCAAATATGATGCCACACTGACCTGTTATTGTACGAATGATAATTTATCTGTTCATTTGTTTTATACTTCCTTTAATGGAGTAGCAATCAAATCAAATCAAAACAAAACATCAAACCAACATGGAAAAAAAAAAAAAACTTTCACGTCCTCAGCAAAACAGACACTCCTCACTGAAAAACAATTAAAAACAGACACTGACAGATGTTGAGTGAAAGACACGATGGATCCCACCTTATTCCCAGCAGTGTGGACAGCAGCAGGCAGCAGAGGGACAGCAGCACGCACAGCGCCCCGGCCAGGAGGTGACACCAGTGGGGTCGTGGTCTGACTCTCGCCCCTGACACTGCCGAGCTGTTGTTGGCATGGTAACCACTGCTGTGGTTGGAGCACTCGGCACGGCGACAACTGCCAGACATTGTGCTGAGAAAACGGTCACTGTCCTTGGAGCCAGAGTCGGATGAGGCTTTTATTTGGGAAACTGGATCCTTCTCCATCTGGATCACCAGATCCCCATGTCTCTCTAGGTTCCCATTCCTCTCTCCATCCAGACTGGAGTGGATTATTTGGCTCCCATTGGGTTCCCACTGAATTTTATGCTCTTTCAGAGGATCTGGATCCTTACTGCCCGTGGTCACTAGATTCCTCTGATTAGCCTTCATTAGTAGATCCCCATCCCTCTGACTGGTCTGGGTCACATGAGTCCTGCTGCTCTGGCTTTCAAGATCTCTCTCTTTACCCTGAGGTGTTTGGTTTACATTATTCCTCTCAGTGATCAGATCCTGGAGGGCGACTTCCCAGCTGCTCTGCATCTCTAGAACATCCTCCTTCCTGGTCACTAGATCGCTTAGGATTACAGGTTCCTCATCTTTGTCCTTGCTTGTCAATTCGCCATTAGACACTGAAACAGCGTTTTGGCCCTACAGGAGAAAAATAAGTGTCAGATAGGGATGAGGAAATGTTTGTGTGCTGGTGTGTTGCATTTTCTTTTTCTATGGGGAGCAACTGCTCTGAGTGTAACCTGGTATTTTGTCCTCCAGGCTTTCTGAGCCCACTGCTGAAGACCACTCCAGGACAGATGGGACCCTGATACGTTGTTGTTCACCAACAGGGCATCTGCCGGAACACAGGGAGGGGTGCAGAGGTAAAGAAAGAGGAAGTGAGATGAGGAAACAAGGACAGAAGGGGCAAGAGAGGGAACAAGATGTCACAAAGCATGAAGAAAAAACATGTTTTGTGACAAAAACAGAACAAGATGAAAAGAAAAATTGACTTATTTTATGATCTATGTTGGTTATTTCATTCTCCCATCCCAGGACAGAGGAGAAATTGTGCACGGGACCTTATTTCACTCTATGCCAGCCTAAACCTCACCTTCAAAAGAGTCCAGTTCCAGTTTGACTTTGGACTCCATCACCCTGACCTCTCGCACACGGAACAGGAAGGATATCAGCGTCGCCACAGGCAACACTGCCAGCATACTAAATACACCCGTCACCACGGAAACAGCTGATACATCAATAAGGCCCAACTCGATAGTCAACTGTAAACAAGGGACGAGGAACCAGTGTTTTATGGGCAGTATAACTCAGAACTGTACAGATACTTGAGGCTGCAACATTCCTGCTGTAACTTTTTGGTAACTTACTTGGTCATCCATCTGTGATATGAGCAGTGTGTTGACACATGCATATCCCAGAAGCAGCAGCAGACACACACTAAGTCGCTGAGCATGTGTGAATGAGCTAAAGGAGGGGCGGCAGTACAAAGACATCCAGAGATGGAAGTCAGCCAAGTAGTCAGAAAGCTTCAGATGCAGCAACTGTAAACACACAAGAGGAGGAACTCCCACATGTTCACACAAAGGCGTGAGGGTCATATAGATGAAAATACACAGTGTGTGTTTGCGTTCAGACGTGTATGCAAGTGTTAACCTTGGCAAAGCCTATTCCCTGAGTGCAAACTGTGAGCCTTCTCTCCACCTGGCCATCACTCTCGCTGACAGAAAGCCAGCACTGACCAAGGAAGAGCCAAGCGCGTCCCTTCACCTGGAATAAAAACTGAAAAATGATTCGTCCTGACATGGCCATATGCAAACTCCAAGCAGGAGGATCAGACTCTGTACTGATATTTCTGGAAAAGTAGCGTGAAAAAGGTAGTATCTTAAGTAGGGCTGGGCAACAATTAAAATCTTTAATCGCAATTAATTGCATAATTTGCCTGATTAATCACAATTAATCGCATTGTATTCGCAAAATCCAATAAGTAGTGTAAAGAGCACTTTTATTTCAATGTTCTGCTGCCATATAAACGAAAGTGCCATAACATTTGTTGTGCAAACACTTTTAACATCACTACTTATCAGTAACACATATTTAGTGTAAATCTCAACTTAAAAAATGTCATAATAATAATAATAATAATAATAATAATAATAAATTAAATAAATAATAATAGTAATAATAATAAATTAAAGCTTATTGCCAGGACATTCTCTTTATGAAAAAAAAAATCTACCAACAAAATCCTGAGCCACATCAGGACAAACAGGCAATTTCTGAGGTAACAGCAGAAACTTTTAACAGGGAGCAGCATTACCAGTCTATGTTCAATACCAAAGTGTGAAGCACAAAAAAGTTCACTACTGAAACTTCCTTTACAGGGGACTAGAATGTAAAGCGCATGTTTTACTGGACTTCTGTTTTTTTTCTATTCCTCTGCACTAAGCCAGTTGCTAAGGCACACACGATTATTTACATTTTCATTAGATAAAGAAGCTCTCTTTTTATTTTGCACAATGTGACCAGCAAGAGAAAACAACCTTTCACAAGCGATTGCTGCGCAATCAATAATCAACCATGTTGTCTGTGTCGCTGTCCGTTGTGCTGCTGCAACCGCGTATAAACAAAAGTCTGTTTATAATGAAAGTAGGCTACAGCAGTCTGTGTGCGCGGGGATCCGGCAAACCTGGTGCTGGCCGGCACTGCGTCAGTACCGGCCAGCACCGGCCGCGGCACCGCGCGGTGTGGGGCAACCCGGCCAGGTCTATTCTGCTGGATCTGCCAGGTGCCGCTCCGGCTGTCAGTTGGACCTTTCTGAAGGAGGAGGAAGTTACCTCCGAAACTGTCACGGTAAATAAACATCCCATGTCTGATTAAAAGGACCAAAAACGTTTTTTAGTTAAAAGGAAGACTTGATGAATGTATTTGAACTACACTGATTTATAATGTCGTCGGGCCATGCCTGTGTCTGTTTCAATGTGATGACGTGCACACCGGGGGCAAACGTGCTTGGGCACGTTTGGGCTTTAGGTAATGTGAGTGCAACAGACTTTTACAAAATAAAAGCGTGTGAGCAACATGCGTTAATGCGCGATAAAGTAAATATCGGCGTCAATAGTCACGTTATCACGTTAATGAATTAACGTGATAATAATGCGTTAACTTGCCCAGCCCTAATCTTAAGATTATGTAATGATTAAACAGGGAAAACACACACTTTACCTCTGACACCTCCACTTGTTTGAGGTACCAGCTTGGACAGGGTCCCGTGTTGTCATGCCAGAGGTGCACCCCCTGCAGTCGCCCCAGACTCTCTGTGGTACTGGGGAGTAGAGACAGGAGAAAATTTTAGATGATTACTGTCATCTTTTCACCATGTTTTGTATTGAAACTCACAGCTTACATTATCAGCACTAACGACTAGTAAAGGTAGTGCTATATCCTTTTAATTTGATGAACTCAGTGCTAATAACTTTACCTCAGTATGAAAGTGTCCTGAGAGTTCCTCCTGAATGGAAAGCCTTCTGGGATTTGTAGTTCCTTAGTTTGCGAGAAGCCATTTTCCCCGTGCAGTTTGATGTAAACCTGATAATTATAAACATTGCATTAAGATGTATATCATGTATTTAGACGGACAGGAGGGGCCTTTGCTGTAGGTGAGACTAAATCAGGAGCTGCAGGACCCTTACATGTAGTCTTCATCATTATTATTCATCTTCCTGCTGTCCATCCACGTTTCCTGACCAAAACATTGCAAAACAAAAGCCTGCTGACCAAAATGGAGTATCGTATTATATATAACAGTAATTAAAAAAAGACAGTCTTGATCCCTGACTGAATTTCCTCTCCGATGCAGGAATCTTCACAGCCCCAGTCAGAGGAGTCTACTATTTCCAATTCATTGCTTGGGAAAACAGTCACTCCTACTGGCCCTGGCCATTAAACTCTATCACAATAACAAGATAATGATGTTTAATTTTGATGCCAATGACAACGTTGTACATGTAAACATGTCTAATGCGTTGGCTCTTGAGATGGAGGAAGGGGACGTGGTCTACATAGTTCTCCCCTCAGGCTACAGCTTATGGGACTCAAAATTATTCAACTTTTAGTGGCTTTCTGCTGCTCCCTTTGTAAGGCCAGCTACATGCGGCTCTCAGATGCCAACAGTTCATCTGTTACAATGAAAGGACGTTTATTATTCCAAGCCACTCAGTGTTTTTCAGGCATTAGAATGAGAACATTTTGTTCAACAAAATCAAGGAGCATCCACACAGTGTGTAAACCGCTCTATTAAATGTTACAGAGGGGAATGGCTGGTCCGTGAAAAATGTAATCATAACAAATGTAAATTATATAAAATTAAATAATTTTAAAAAGAAATGTGTTGACAAAAACTGAGCTAAGGGTAATGATACAAAGCCAGAGTTTGCTTTTGTGCCAGTTTAACAAGGATGTTATGTTGTGTGTCAAAAAAAAAAAAAAAAAAAAAAAAAAATCACATTTTCAATGTTATTAAGGTATGGCCAGTTATTAATACAAAGTCGTTTTAAACAAAAGACACCTTTGCTCTATCTTTGGCACTCGGCCTGCAGCTTTGTACCTACAACTGAGTCACATATACAGTATGACAGCACTCCTTCTTATGTGATACTGGTTGATTAAAATTTCATGCATGTGCTTACTAAATTGTGTTTGAGTGCATAATGAGGGAGAATGAAGCTGATGAACTCTTATTTCAGAAGAACAGAGAAAGAGAATGCTCTCCGAGGTCTTATTGATAACTGTCAGGTTGCTGATATTTAGTGTTTTCTCAGCTGTATGCTGCTCCTCTTAGCTACTGCAGTGACCCAAAGTCCCCACAGGGCTCAGCAGAGTACAATCTTAAATCTGTCGTAGTGGTCTTGGCCTCAAAACTGCACACCAGTGGGAAGAAAATGGAGCGTAGATTTAGAAACCCTGAATATTACTTTAACTTTGGCACAATTACAGAAATGCTGATTAACATGTATTGTACCTGTCAATAAACCAAATGAAAGAATAAAAATCCTGACAATCTAATAGATGAACCTAAACCTAATTTTTCCTATTCTGCTTCTAATGTTCTTTTTAGAATTTTTTTTCTTTTGGATGATAAACATAGACACAAGGATGGAAATGACAGGTCTCAAAAGTCAGTCATTTGGGAAAAAAAGCTATTTTGATAGGATTTATTGATTTTTTTAAAAAAAGGGTTTATGTGTGGTGAAATACAGTGTGAGCATGTGAGAGCGAGTGCTGAGCTGAAAGGGAAAGATGTCCGTCTTACCTTGGCACTCATGTTGGTTGCGGAGCAGAGACCCGTGTGGATCGTAACGGCGTAGAGGTGTGGGTCTGATGGAGAGTTGTCAGGAAGGTAGTGGACTATTTGGCCCTTCTCAGAAACTGTATCAGCTCTCTTACACACCACCAGCCCCAGAGTGTACAGGCACAAAAACAACACCAACACACCAGCCACTGTCAGATCGCTGGCCACACTGAGGTGACGGGGAGAGAAAGAGCAGAAAAATGCTGTTATAGGCACTTCATTTCTATTCTCACCAGCCAAAGACACAACAGGTAAAAATGACAATGAATGCACAAGAACACAGAGACATACAGACATACTACAGAGGAAAAAGGCAGCATGCACGCACTGAAATTAAAGCTTTTATTGTAATCTTTCAGACCTTCATCAGACATCCATGCATGCCAGCAGGACTGAAACACCATAGTGCATTATTAGGATCTTTAATTATCAGTGTGTGGATACCACTTTTTATTCTTTTGTTGTTATTCTTTTGTCCGAAACCTGATCACAAACTGGGTTAAATGTGCACACCAACATTTACACATTCACTTACACACACACTTACACACTAGTGCATTCAATGAGGTATTTTTCTTTTCTGCTTTTCAAGTCGGCACTCAAGACACAATCAGGTTTTCTTTTCTTGACGTTTAAAAAATACTGACAGATTAACGATGATTAAAAAAAGCTGCAACACGTCTCTCACTCTCTACTGCGAATTTTTATTCTCTCTTGAAATGATCAGTGGAAGATTCATGAGCGATAAAAGGTGTGTTTATTAATTTATCTAATATTGGACACTGTGTGCTCGGAGAAAGAGCCCGGGTTGGATGAGGTCACCTTAGGAGCTGGTCCAGATCGGCTGTGTCATGGCAGCTCTGGATCTGCTGCTGCACCACAGTCACCGGTGTCAACTGATTACAACTGTAAAAAAAAAAAAAAATTAAGGGATGATCAAGCTATTTTATTATTTTTGTGTGTGTGTGCGAGTGGCTGGTGATGTGATTGCATGTGTGAAGGCCCACACATATTTAATACCCATGTTACCTGCAGTTGACTGCAGCAGTTGTATCTGCTTGCTGTGTCGTGCAGCCGTGCTGTGTCCAGGCCCCCTGCTGGCCGTCCCAGGACAGACACAGGCTGCTCTCCAGTGTGAAGCTGTAGCCGACCCAGCTGCTTTGCTGCTTGTGCCTGGAGGGCTTCCCAAAGTCAGCGTTCAGCAGGGCCAGGTAACCAACCCCTGCAGCTAGAATCACATCGACTGTCATGATAATAGAGGCAAGTAATTTCTTATTCTCTTACAAAACAAGTGAGAAAGTTAAAAAAAATATATATATATTAACTTGCAAAAACAGAGTTAATGCAAATGTAACCATTTGATAGTTACCCTAATACAATATCATGCACATTCCTTGTGAAAACAGTCTCCAAAATTGGTTTTAAAAAAAAAAAAAATAAATAAATAAATAAATAAATAATCTTGTGGCCACTAGTGACTGGTTTTGAAAAGAAAAAGGACAATAATGGTGTTTCTACATCTGTATTATGCATTGCAAAAACCTTGTGCAATTATTTTAGTCACCAGAAAAAATACGAGGTAACGTTTTTGTAGATGATACATTTCATGGAGTCTTTCTAGAATGACCAGTGACCACTGACAGATAAAAAATAGCAGCAGAGGAGGAGTGAAAGAAGTACAGATTTGTCAGAAGTGTCAGATTGGAGGAGTTTCTAACCGTTGAGAAAGGAGGTTGGCAGAGTGATGCGTGTGGTGTTGCCCTCCCACCGGTGAACCCTGTGCAGATGGTACAGGTCAGGGGTGGGCCTCTCAAACATCCTGGCACAACAAAGATAAATAGTTTTGTTTTGTGGAGCATAAGTTAAACAATGACCTCTGTGTATTTGACCCGAAAACTCAGTAAAAGCATCACCTGTTGAGGTCATAACTCTGGACTCTGAGGACGCTTCACTTGTGGTGTTTTATTTACTGGATTACATATAATTTTTGGATTTATAGCTATGAACCAACCAAACAAGCCTCTGCAAGCCCACCTGAAGAGCAGCATGATGGGAAACGTCTTGTTAGGAGGAGGCGTGAACTCCACACTCAGCTGGATGGTCTGCTGCAAGTGCTGCTGGGTAATATTGAAGCTGTGGTAGTTGATCTGACTGCGCAAGAGGATGTGCTCTCTCACAGAGTTCCTCTACAACACAGAGGGGATTACATGTCAATGCTCGAGACCAAGTCATGAAGCAGAGCTAAACAGACGATCAGTTTTCATAACCAAAGTCAGAAAATGTTTGAAATAGATGAGAATTTCATCATTTAAACTGTAACCACAGTTTACTTCCATTATGATTAAGACATCCTTTACCATATTAAGTTAAAGCATTGTGGGGGGCCATAACAAAACCAGCACAAACCTCATTTTAAACTAATTTTTCCCTCCTAATTAAAGCAGTTTCATAACCTTAAAACAATGTTAGACCTCATAAATATTACGAACGGCTCTGTGATAAATGGCCAGTCAGTAATCTGGCCAGAAACCTTGAGATCAACTCACAGCAAAATTAAAAATGAGACATCAGATAAGAAGACCTGTAAGGAACTGTCTAGTAAGGTAGTGACATACATTTCTGGGTGATTTTTGGAGCTCAATGTTGATTGGTTGAAGAAGGGAGCGAACTGAGATCTTTCTCCTTGTGCTGCACTTGTACAGACTGAGATCAACCACCGGCCCACTCAGCTGCAAAAAAAAAAAAAAAGAGGAAAATTAGAACGGCACTTTGTCTTTTTCAGGCACTCTCTCCAGTTCATCCGGTCTCACCTGTGCAGGAGTTGTGGCCCAGGAGAACGGGCTGTGGCTGAACTCACTCAGCAGGCTGATCACACATGGTCGACGTGGTCTTTTCTCAGTCTCTCCACCGTTAGGAACAAACAGAAGCTGCCTCAGGGAGTCAGGCACGTAGATGGAGGCAAACCCACCGCTGATGATGGTGGAGGTTTGGTTTCGGTATGCGACGTGTAGAGCCATGAGACTGGTGCTGATGCTGTGCTCTCGGGCGTTGCTGAATAGGATGTACTTCTGAAATGGATAACAGAGAGAAATAAAAGGGGTGTGGGTGTGAATACAGTATGAGCGAGTTTACATGTACAGGAGCATGCGTTTACTCTCACCAGCAGCAGATCGGCGGCAGTGTGCAGGATGTTGGTCACAGTCCGCGTCACCTTGCTCTGTTTGATGTCAACACCTGTGGGTGAGTGTGGTGCGTGGCCAACAGGGGCGGCTAACCCCTCTGTGATGTTTCTACCATTTGAAGAGCCGGATAGGAGATAATTAGCTGCAGCTGCTGCCTGCATGATGTCATCATTGTTGGGCCTTTCTGATGTGAAGTCATTAGTTGCGGTGGTGGCCTGCAAGCTGTATGAGAGCAGCGTGACCAGTGTGTGGACTGTCTTCTGGTCCAGGTGGTACAGGACGGGGACGCTGGACTCAGCAAACTGCTCTGAGATGGCCTGGATGTGAGCTGCCACCTGCCTGGCTCCTTCTAATGTTACCTTAAAGGGTTTGATAGGTAATCAGTCAATCAATCAATCATGCAGGCAAGCAAAGCAATAATCGCCTTCCAGCACACAATTCATTAAACAACACCATAAAAGGAAAATGTGATATTTTTCTACTTATTCTTATGTCTAATTACATTCTATCCATTAATACACTGGTACTTCCATGCTTACTTATGCTTCCTCCCTTCGTCCACCCACAAAGAAAAATATTTTTTGGCCAATCAACATGTCAGTATCATCATATTATTTGGTGACACAGTGTGTGAGAGGATGCAGCCATCCACCTACCTGATGGGTGACGTCTAGCAGGTTTTTGAGAGTGATGATGTTGTCTATCATTGACGCCTGGAGATAAATTACACATTATAAAATTGTTGCAAAAGGTAGACAAGTTGAAATACAACAGTTTCTGTACACTTTATATCCTCGGAATACAATTTTGGGCGCATCACATCTTGAATATAATAAACATAACTTCAACATAATGTGTTGTATTTCAACTCATCTGAAAGTAAACTGTAGGCCTGTGTGTGTGTGTGTGTTTACCTGGTCACTGATTTCAAGCTCACACGTTGAGCAAATGAGCGCACTGCGTGTGTGTGTTTGTGCTTGTGTGTTTGCACTGGCGTCCATGCTGAGTCTGTTTAGGATTCTGGAGAGTAGACTGATGTAGTTTCGAATTTCCACGCTGTTCCCGAGCTTCACCAGAGCCGACAGGTTCTTCAAACCTGACTCTGAACTACAGAGACAGAGAGAGAGAGAGAGAGAGAGAGAGAGAGAGAGAGAGAGAGAGAGAGAAGGCAACAAAATGTAAACAATGCAACAGTTCACACAGTGTAGCAGGCCAGAAAAGCTCAGTGTTGGATGTTTATATAAGCAGAATTTAGATGGCACAAAGGCTTCCAGAAAGTTTGGACCACTTGAAAGCCAATAATGTATCATTTCTGTATATGACAACTTATCTCATTCATTCTTTCCTTCTTTCTCGCACTCAGTAGGCCACAACAAGTGTTACTGGCAAATACTGTTTGACCGAGGTCTGTAGTCTACCGTACAGGCTTTGAACAGTGTCACTCAACATGAATGCAATGGCTCCATAATCTTTATTGTCAAGAGATGTGGTGAGAGGATGAAGTGGTGTATCTTACAGCTCCATATCAGGGTCTCTGTGGGAGGAGGTGTTTCTGTGGAAGCTCAGTTTGACTTGAACAGTCACAGGGCAGGGTTTAGTCGCCGTTCCAAACCTGCCACTCCTGATCGCTGTGTAAATGATGACTATGGGAACAATGACAGACCATCACTCATTCATCGAACAATCAATCAGTCAGTCACCTCTGTGTATGGGAGTGATGGCGGGGGTGTATACCTTTATAATCGTCATCAGGGTCACCAGCAGGAAGGCTGAAGTAGTACTGAAAGTCTCTCCCCTGGTACAGAGTCCTGGGTGGGCTGTTTCCTATACTGAAGCTGTATTCGTATATTAGGTCCTTCAGCACACACAAACACACATACACACACATACACACAGGGAAGAGGAAATGTTGTTATATTTGGTTGCTCATTAGTGGCAGGTCTTAAAAAACTGCCTATATTTTAAGTCAAACAGATTTAGGAGTACACAAAACTCTCATCTCAAAGTGGCACGTGAGACTTCGGCATAACCCGCAGATCAGAGCAAATTAGAATGAGGACCAGTCATGCAACTACTAAAATACGAGGTTACATCATCGTATCCTATACTAACAGGGTTTTTCATCAGTGGCACTTAGTTAAGATGCTAACCATCTGCAGTCTACCTGGTGGTCTACAAAAGGAGTAAGTAAGGCATATGAAGAACTGCAAAACCTGTAGAGCTTAGGTTCTCTCACTAGAACCTGTGTTTGCCATGACTTCTACTGCTTAAATGATGTCCCCTAGCTCAACCCTTACTCCATGTTGCAAGTAGGTGAGCTGATCAAATGCATGGGTCAGACCTTGTTTATTTCCAACCAAGATTTAGCTGAGAGATAGTAGAAAGTGATACCACAGAGAAATGAGGCTTCAAGCAGCGGAATGCTCATCGTTCTTTATTGCTGTCACTTCCATTCCCTAGCACAACTGGAAGATGAAAGGAAAGTCACAATGCCCTGTCCTATTCACTGACAAAATTGAGAAAGACTGATGTCATTCCTTAGGTGCTTTTGCTTTGTGCATGAATAATGATACAATATACTTCAATGAGCCTAAAAACTGTCAGCTCATCATTAACTTTGTTCAAGAAGACAGAGGAGCTGGTAACTTAACAAACCAGGAATGTGCCTGGCCAGAGGGCTGAGAAGAATGAACTGATCTCAGCTTCATAATATATTCTGGCAGCTGGTAGCCCCTCTGGTTGAGAAGCCACCAGTCCTGGAAACAGACACGGACAACCGTGATGCATTGTGTGAGCCAGAAACAATAGGCATGGCACACTTGATTTTTCTGTCTTCATGATCAGTGAAGACCGGCTCATGGGCATCTACCTATGACAGCATGGACAAAGACCTTCACCCTCATGCTGCAGGATCCAGAAGATCAGCACCCTGGACAGTGTCAGCAGCCAGCAGCCCTGCTGGTGCCAGAGCCTCGGCCTCGGACATGCAAAACTCACGAGGAGAAGAGGGCAGAGACAGGGTTTCAGGTCACCAGGAATCATTTTGATGGTATTGAAAATGAGCACAGGAGGCAATGCAAGCTGAGCTACTGTCCAGCTAACATCGCTCCAACTATCTCCATGAGCTGTAGCTCCTCAGACTCAAAACCAGACCGTCATGAAGTCCTTTCTGCCCATCACTGTTCATCACCACACCCTGTTACCTGCCCTGCTCCAACACAATGGATATCTCCATGCCCTACTCACTCCTCAATACACTCACTGCTGTAATGTAAAACTGGCTTGCACTGTTTTTGTCTGGCCTTTTCTGTCTGGGGTCCCTAACTGAAATCCTGCTCCTCCTACTGAAATGGATACATGGACTGCTGCTGGAGCCAGCAGGACAATGTGATGATGAAGATTAGTTATATCATGAGAGGGACAAAGTATATCTTACTGCCTGTGCAGTTCTGGTCTGAAGTGGGTTATGTCAGTAAAGTAGCAGGGCATATTTACTTGCAACTGAGGCGTGTATTTACATTTGCAAAAACAGTGTAGCACCTGATTTATTTAACAGCAAAGGAACACTAAATCACACAGTGCGGAAAAGTGCTGCTCTCTGCACTGGGCTGCTCTGCTGTGGGTTGAAACTTGAAACTCTCAAACATGTTGCGCTTCTGACCACACCCTAATCCGCGATTTCACAGCAGGCATTTTCCATCAGCTGTCAAAACCAGCTGGTCCCGTAACTGAGTTTGGGGACCTCTGAGGCTCTCTTAAATAATTCAGTTGTTAAGAGTATTCTCAAGGCTTGGAAGATGTATGAGTAGATTTTAAAATTAGAAGAAGAATATGAAATTTGCATTTCTTTCAGATATTTCCTGCAGTTAAGAAAGAAGAAATCACTCTGAGCAGCCTTACAAGAATGGGCCATGAACTAACATCCATCTCACACACCATGAAAAGTAAAACAATCACTATTTATTATTTGCCAGTATCATTAAACTCAGGCTGAGCTGGATGTATGTTTTGTTTATTTCTGTGTATGATACCTCCTTCCCCGAGCTGCAGAAGATGCTGAAGTGTGTGTGTATCTCCACTCCTCTGTTAGGTTGCACCTGGCAGGTAATTCCTTTTGGAGCAGGACTGTTCGCCAGGAAGAGCTGAGACCGGCCGAGAAAGGTATTATGGGATTCTGAATTCAACAGTAAACCATGATGACAGGATTAGCGTCCAGCTAGGTTAAATACGATGAGGTTGAGACACAATTTCCTGAAGAAAACAACTCAGGGGCTGACATACTGTTGTGTTAAGCTTACTGCAGCAGCCACTGCAGACGTCCCCCACATAGCCACCCACACTGCATCTATTCACTGTATCAACACCACAGGATTATTATTATTATTAATAATTCCATGTGGGGATAGAAAAGTAAATAAAAATTAAAGTGAGCAGCAAGCCTGTGAAAATCAAGACTTCTGTTGTGGCTGTATCTGTCCTGCATGTTTTCCCACAGTGCTGTCGCCACATAATTTCTGCAATAATTTAACCTTTAACTATGAATTGTGAAAATACAATCTCAATTATGAATGTTCCCAACTTTAATTGATCATTTCCACATCACTGCAAAAGCATTCATTTCTTTTGAGTGTATGCCATTGGAAATGCAATTGCAACCATCAAAACATCAGACTTTTTGGACATAATTCACAATTTAAATTGGTTATGAGATGGAAATTTACAAATACCATGCATGCCTATTATATCATAGACTTACTGGCAGTGACTTCCAACATGTATCTGCTCCCTGGCCTCAGACTGAAGTGCCTAAAGCTGAGGAGAGGGGAGGAGATTCCTGGAAAAATACAAAGAGAGGAAGAGATGACTGGAGGCTAGACAGAGGGGGTGAAAGAGAGAAGAGCAGGTGTGTGTGTGTGTGTGTGTGTGTGTGTGTGTTGTTAATGATATACCTGTGTCAGTGTAGGACTCAAACAGGCTTCTCTCTACAGGGTGTCGGGGCAGGTCGAGCAAGGTTGGCTCCTGAAACACCAGAGAGATACTGGAATCCACCAGATTGCTCCCCTCATCTTCACCTGGATCAAACCCTGAGTCACCTCCCAGACCGGAGCCTTCACCATCCACACCTGAGAATACACACAAGCTGATACACAAGCTCTCACATGCATCATTGTTGGCACATATATACAAGCGCACACCAACGCACCTGTGGGTCTGCCTGCTGAAACGCCTGGGTCTCCCTCCACTAAGTCCAGCAAGGGAGCATCGTAATCTGAATCTGTGAAAGACTCAACTTTAATGCACCGTGCACCCAAACACTGAAACTGCACAGTTTCTGCTGACATAAATACAATCAGAAAAAGAAACATTTAATTGGTCTAGTGTATTCATTTAAGCAGCATGTGGAAGGAATTTGTTCTGGTGGGGAAAACTAATATTTTCCTTGACCAACCACAGTGGCACATGAAATTTAATAAAAACAGCAACCACCTTTGTGTCTTATTGAGTCAAATACTAGAACAGCTCCCTCGGCAATAATTGTTTGGATATCTGTGGCACGACTGCTAGACCAGAGAAGTTTAACTGCCAAAGATAAAATTTAAAAGCATTTAGCCAGTGGCCGGAGGTATTTTTAAGTCTGGTTACTACTACAGATAAGAACATACAGTTACTATCTACTGTAATAAATAGGAGGTTGTCTTAGGTTTGACCTTAATACAAGTATGCCTTTAAAAAAAAACCCCTCACATTTGTGCACATTTGTGATACCAGAATGTTTTTATGGTTCTGCTCTGTCCACAAACTTTTTACTGAAGAAATTCAAACAGTGGAGGTGATAAATGAGTTTTCAATTTTAATATCTCTGAAATTTCAACTTTACCCCTAGATCAAAGTTTTAAAACATGACAGTGCTTTCAGGCTTTGCAATTTTCTCCTTTGCTTAGGCCCCTTTGAGGATTGGGGTCACTTGTTAAAGCTGCTGGTGCTCATTGGGAATGGTCAAATCCTCTTAAGCAACCAAAGGCAAACAGTAATGACAGCACGTATATTTGTAAGACCATTCTACCAAGAGAAATCACTGTGGATGTAAACGTAATGACTTTACCAGAAATGTTAGAGTTGGATGTCTCGTTATCAGACAGTCCTGCTGGTGCATCAATGGGCTTCATGCTAACTCCGACTGAAAAAAAAAAAGCAGGGAAATAGGAAGAAACGTAATTCAACATGCCTGACGGTGGATAGGTAATTTTTTGCATCCATCCACTTCCCAGTGCCAATCAACCCTCTCTCATTCTTCTTTACCTGGTCGACCTCCCGTGTCACCACTCTCCAGGATGGGGAAAGCGTAATCGGAGTCAACAGGAGAGTCAGAATCAATGGGGAAGTCGCTGATGACGTCACTGTCACCAAAGGGGGCAGAATATTGGATACTACCGTTGTCAAGGACAACAGGTGGGTACTCAGGATCTGAGGAGGGGTACAGTGGCTTAGGAGGGGCAAATTCTTCCAAAGGATCACGATAAGGTTCCTCTCCTGGATATCAAAAGAATAAATCAACTCAGCAATCAATAATTACTCAACTACCCATTTTAACTATCATCTTACACATAATTTTTTCTCAAACAATTTGATTTCCCCAATAAAACTCCTGGCTAGGGCTCAACAATATGGATTTTAGTAGGAATACTTTACTTATAAAATTATTTTGTCACACATTTTACCTTTATCAAACAAACAGTAGCTTCTGCAATTTGGATACTGTACCTGGCCAAACTGTAATTTTGCTAATATTGTGATTAATTGTTCAGCCCTTCCCCTGGCCCTAAATCATCTTCTATGTATGGCAGGCAGTCAAATGCTCATTAAAGTCAAGAATGCAGCTTTAGATATACTGTTTCTAAACATTACTCAGATAGACTAACCCATGGGATAAAGCAGCATGGCAGTAAACATTGCTGCCCAATCTTACCTGACACGGCTTTTATTAACCTGCTGTCGCCCGAAGAGGAGCTGAATGTGCTGGAGGGCTCAGGGTCCACCGAAACAGCAGCATTGTGTGAGGAGGAAAGGGGGGATGTCGGGTTTGGTGAAGGGGTGAGATTTCCCATCTGAACACTCAAAGTCATGCCCTTGGTCCTCTGTACTAATGTCAATTTTCTAGGGCGACCACTTGGGAATGGGCTCTCCTCTAGAGGAGGCTGAGAGACAAGAGGGAACGAGGCAAAGGCTGGCATGGTGTCAAGGCTGCCAAATTCTGGGGCTGCAGTTTGCTTTTCAGCATCATTCATTACATTTGATGACACACTGGCCACGCTCGATGATGTGTTTTCATTCGTGTCTGATGATGTCCCGCGGTCAGGCAGATTTGTATTTTGCATTAACTCCATGGCTGCAGTTTCATTAAGTGGAGTTGAGGGATGGAGAGCATGGGTGTGTTGTGAAGGCCATGTGTGAACTGAATGATCAGTGACAGTGGTGAAAGATGCACTTATGTCTGCTGGATGTCGGGTGGAAGTCCCGGGAGTTTGGCTGGGAGCAGCAGGGCCCCCAATGACAGGGGATGGAGCGCTGAGGTGCACTGTGTGACAAAATGGGACTAAGGACAAAAACACACATAAGAACAAGATTTAAAGTGTTAAGACTGACAAACTATGAAAATAAGAGATGAATAAAATTGGGAAATACAAGCATGTAGTCCAGGCTTTTTGTTTTAATCATACTTGGTCTAATTCGAGCACCTACAACAGAATAGAATACAATAGAAGTCAAATTTTCTGCTGGGGATTTTTCTTGCATGTGAAAAATGGGCAATTTACTATGCATACAAGTGCAATTACTACAGAAAAAATGCATTAAATAAATAAATACATAGAAAATAAATTCAGTCATGCAATCCATTTAACCTAAAATCACAGTGCTGTTCACAGTGAATTGGATATCGAGTGTTTCTTTGTTTTACCTTCTATGACGGGCTTAGAGGAGGCATTGACCAGGTACAGGCTCCAGGTGTATCGGACGTCCTCTGGTGAAGCATCGCAGCTCTCACATACAGCAGTGACAGAGAAGGCCTGATCCCAGTTCAGCTGGTCTCCCTGGCACTGAAGACAATAAACTGACACCTTTCTGGATTGGAAAAACATTCAGGGGCATGTTAATAGGCGCATGGTGTGTCAAGAGGGATTTCTCAATATATATCACATCCATTCAGGTAAATTTGGTTTCCAAAACATACAATCGAAAGACATCACTTCAATCACTCTTTTTTTCAATGTTATTTAACTTTTACCTGATCAGGTTTGGCATTACTGTCAGAAAGGTCTCTGATGAAGCTGAACGCTCTCCGCTGCTGACGGTGAGTGTGAACTGGAACTGGTCAAAGTTGCTTTTCAGGAAGCTGGCAGGAAACATCAACACGGAGGAGGAAGTGGGACTGTACTGGCTGAAACAGGAGCTGATGATGGAGCTGACCGGTTTACATCTCCAGCTGTAGCTGTTGAAAGAAAATTACAAATAACATGTTTTTCTAAAATTTCTAATTGTAAACACACTGTTTATTGGATACTTTTCAGAAATGACAGAACACACATCATTATTAGTATTCATCATGTCGTGCCCATTTTCTGTACCTGATTGGGCTCATGGGGAAATCAGGGTCATAAGATCGCTGACCGTCAAGGGTTACCATGGTGGTGTTCCTGTTGCTGATGAAGACATTGGTGCCGCCCTGGATGAAGGCCACAGGAGGGCTGGGAACCACCTCCACTCTTACGGTGTAGTTACTGTACACCACACTGCCGACGATTTGAACCTGCAGACCACCACCAGCTTTCGAGTCAAACCACATTGATTTGATTCTGATTTTTTTTCCTAGTTTATTTGTCTCAATTATCCAGAAAACAAACAAAGAAACAAAATACCCTGCTAACAGCACTACAAATAAATAAGCTGCAGTGACATTTTGCTGATTATAGGGTCTTACAGAAACAGATAATGTGACAATTATTGTCATCATGGAAAAGCAGAAATAGGATTTTAACAACAGTTTTGTCCAGTGAAAAGGCCGATTTGCACTGGTGTTGATTTTAATTGCTTCTGTCAAGATGGAAAGGCCATTAGTTACATAATCAATCCAATTTTCACTCCTCAGTGTTATTTTCATATTATAGCTATTCTACATTTAGTCATACCTATTCCTTTATTCCACAGTGAGCTGATGAGGTGATATGATGTAGTTAAATATGATTATTGACAAAACGTTATAGCAAAGGGAAAACAAGACAATTTCTATGCACACATTTGTGACTCCTGTATTACATTGTATTATTGTATGATTGTTAAGTAAGGCAAAACAGGACGTTTTCAGCCTGAGCATCCAGTGAGAAATATAGTTTCACCCCTGGGTCCAGACTCATGAAAACATATTGCTGCTTTCATCATGTGGTAGTCGACCAGCCATGGGTGCCATCCTCTGCTACTTACCCTGGCTACGGCACTGTAGGTGTCATAGTGCAGGAAATGGCTTGGCAGTGTGATGCTCTGTTTGTGTGAGTCTATGAGAGGCAATGGGAAAGCCAGGCCTGCAGAGTCATACAAGGTCCAGGTGTAGTGAAGCCCTTCTGAGACGTCACAGTCGACTTCACTCTCATATGTCACCCCCAGACGGATCACCTCGTACCTCCTCGCCTACATGGAAAGAGGGAAGTTTAGAAAGAAGGAGAGGAGTGTAAATCCTTTAATCTATACTTAACAACAGTTCCTAAACAGGCCTCTTTTGGGTGTAGATAAACCTGCAGCCTGTACCTGTATTTTGAGAGGCCCCATGTTTTTAACTGGTGGTGGCTGACATGGACGGTCAACCACAAAGATGTGACTGCTCAGAGAGGCAGAACTGACCAAGTTAGACACTGTCACTTCCACTCTGAACTCTCCGACCCTACAGGAAGAAAACAAACAAACATTAACATTAGGGGTGCACAATACTATACTTTTGGCCAACATCCAATATGTCAGTATTTTCTAATATTTTTTGACTGATTGCCGATACCGAAACCAATATATGAGCATATTTTTTGCACCTAATTGCAGAGAACATCAAGTCTCTCCTGTAGTGGAATTATCATATTATTATGCCTGCTCTTCTCATGATGACTCACTGGCAGATGAAGGCATAAAATACATATATAACATTTTCCTTCAAACAAAACAAGATTCATCCTACTCAAACAGGCTTGGATGATGCCCTGGCAGAAATTTTCATTTTGGGTCAATACCAGTATTTCATTTTGAAGCTGATTGCACATCCCTAATAAACATATATACACATGCACATGTGCACATGTTTACATACACATGCTATCAGCAGAGTGGCCCATTTGAACTTTCTCTGGAAGAACAAAGAAAAGACCAGATACTGAGTTGGCTAACTTCCAGTGGCTATTCAAGCTTGATATTAACTGCCAAATGTAATACAGGCCTTAAGAACAATATAGAGAACAACAACAATTAAAATGTATTAATGGTTACACATGTATGTTGTTACATTTATTTCCTTGACTTTGTCCATAGTCCTGCTAGCAGACTGTCAAGGACAAGATTCCTCTGAAAGTTTCAATGCATTTTTGCATAAAACAAATCTGAAAACAGAAAGGTATTAATGATTAATTAATAAAGGAGTTTTTGGCATTAAACAAGTGTAGCCTGTCTGTTATTTATAGCAATTATGGCTTCACACCTAAAAAGACACAGAGTCTACTTGGTAAAAAAAAAAGAAGTTACATTTTAAAAATCATATCAACGATTGGAATGCCGTATAATACAAAGGCACATTATTGCAAAATCCTAATTACGGTGTCAACGGAAATGTGTTCCCGAGCTTAAAGGGAATCCCCACTGTGTTTAAAATACCTACAGTGATGGGGATGTCAGGACATCAATGCAAACCAAATAGGCCTATCTTCCCGTGTCTTGGGAAGCTTAGAAGTGTGAGGAATTTTAACTTTCTTGGGAATGTAATGTCCACTACTCCTTAATTTCACTCCAGTCTGGACCTGAAGCCAAACCAAGACAATCAATGCAGGTTTGACACAGCAAAAAAAGAGGTAGGAATATTAACTTTCTGTTATACACACAGCCATCATCAAGCTATACTGTTGGGTGCTGTGGTGTGATTTCTACCTCACCTGTGGAAGACATGCTGTTCTGTGCTCCGTCCCGGCCTGGAGGCTCCGTCCCCAAAGCTCCACAGGTAGGTGAGGTCGGTCCCCACATTGACCCGACAACTCATACTCACAGTCTGGTTCTGCAGGACTGAGGCCCGATGGACCAGCCTATTGATTTGCACCGCTCTCTGGACCAGCAGGGGGAACGTCGCGGAGGTGACAGAGGTCAGGCCGCTGGATAACTCTACCACCACACTGTAGCTGGATCAGTGAGAGGGGGATTTAAAATATGGTTACTATGCCATCATGTGCGCTTACATGGACAGAGTGTAATAAATACCTTTTGATACCACCTCTAGTCAGTGATTGCTTACATTAAAGTAAAACTCACTATTGGTTATTATTCAAGTTAGTAGTAATTTCAAGGCCTTTACTTAGAAAATAAAAGCAGTCCATGATTTAATCAGTTGAATTTTTTGAAAAGAACACTATAGCAGTGACCGTATGGGAGCAATATCATTCTATGGATAGTTTTTTTTTAAATATATATAATCTCCCAAATGGAACAAGGCATTTAATTACCCAGTATCTGTTTAATATGAGCATGCTGCATGTCGCACCATTCTTACTATACTGGGATATGAGATATTTAGCCAGCTTTTGTAAATATGATTCTTTATTTAAATTTAGCAGCTCTTAAACCGATTGTTTGAAAATTACACATACTTTTATAATATTAATGCACATATTTGGTCCTAGGACCAAGGAGAAGACCTGAACGATGAGATGTGGAATGCTGTCCTTTACAGAACCCGCCACTCCTCTGTGTGTTGCAGTGCCAGGTGGTTCACAAGGTGCACTGGTCAAAAACATAAGCTGGCCAGACTCTTCCCTGACACAGACACGGTGTGTGACGGGAGCCATCAGGGCCCTGCTGATCGCCACCTTAAGTTGTGGTTGTGCCCTTCCCTTTGCACATTTTGGGAGTTTATGTTTGATGCACTAACAAGGGTCACTTCTGCTCCCATTGCATCTTCCCCAGTTACAGCCCTGTTTGGTGTCTTGCAGGGTGAGCGACTTCTGGATTTTGTGACTTTTTTCACTTGCAAGATGACTGATGTAGATTCTCACTGAAGGAATCAAAACTATGAATGAACACATGTGGAGTTATGTACTTAACAAAAAAAGGTGAAATAACTGAAAACATGTTTTATATTCTAGTTTCTTCAAAACAGCCACCCTTTGCTCTGATTACTGCTTTGCACACTCTTGGCATTCTCTCGATGAGCTTCATGAGGTAGTCACCTGAAATGGTTTTCACTTCACAGGTGTGCCTTATCAGGGTTAATTAGTGGAATTTCTTGCTTTATCAATGGGGTTGGGACCATCAGTTGTGTTGTGCAGAAGTCAGGTTACTACACAGCCGACAGCCCTATTGGACAACTGTTAAAATTCATATTATGGCAAGAACCAATCAGCTAACTAAAGAAAAACGAGTGGCCATCATTACTTTAAGAAATGAAGGTCAGTCAGTCTGGAAAATTGCAAAAACTTTAAATGTGTCCCCGAGTGGAGTCGCAAAAACCATCAAGCGCTACAACGAAACTGACCCAGGAAAGGAAGACTATTAAAAGAATATTAATGCTCATATATATACACAATCAGTGTGGTCATATTTTGAGTGAAAAGGCATTACTGGGAATCATGGAGAGGAAAATCATTTCAGTTGAATGCATAAGAAATTGTCACATTGTGATGAAGCATGTATCAAACATGGAAAAAAAATCTACCTGAATTGTCACTGAACAAGGTTTTAATGCTGCGGGACACAGACCAGCCTTTAGCAGTATGTTTTTATTAGGAATCCATTGAAACTATCCATATAGTGGTACGTAAGAGAAGTTTACCTGCCGGGTGCGTGGTATCTTTTGATGATGGTCCTTGAGGTGGTTCTGACAGGTCTGGAGTCTCCAAAGTCCCAGAGGAACTCCAGAGGGTCGGCCTCATCAGTCACGGCGAGGAAGGTGATGTCTGTGTTTGTGGGATAAGCTTGCTTAGCTGCATAAATGGCCACGACTAGGGGACAAAACAAACATTACATTAATCTACATGTTATTTACATGCCACAGAGGAAAAACACTCTATACAGCACACCCCCGTACAAATCCTCATGGCTACAGAAAGCAAATGAGAGAAATTGTGGGGCGTACATGGTTAAATTTAGGATAACTTTATTACCAATGTTAAAGAAAAAAAACATGTACACAATCCAGCTGTGCTGTTTCTCCAGTAAGTAACAAACAACAGAAAAGTTGTATCTTGCGCAGTATTATACATTATTTTACAGAGATTGTTAATGGCTTGAAGGCACAAAGCTGGCATGGTTTCCCATTAAAGAGAGATCACAATGTGCTTCAGGGATCTTTCCCCAATGCAATACAAGACTATAATATTGAAGCTCAGGTTTTCTTGGACAGTGATCAAGAATGTGAAAATCAGTCAGGAATGAGAGCCAAGTAATAAACTTTCTGAGGTTAGTCTGTCAACAGCGTGGCAGTATCACGTTCAGATGAAAGCATGAGATCTCAATCAGGCTCAAACTGCATTTACCAAAAGAATTTATGAGCAAGTCGTGTGCCACCTTCACTGTGCAAAAGAATAAAGATTTAAAAAAATGTGGCTTCATTTCAGATGTTTGTCATACTGAGAGATCAAAATGTGTGTGGACATGATGTAGAGATAAAAATCAACCTATGTGAGACACTGATTTTTCGTAACACGTGTCAAGAAAACCCAACCCCTCATTCAGCCTGACTACTAATTTAACATTTTTTTCCTCCCAGAATATGTTGTAGTTTTCAACAATCCTGACTACTGAATGTGTGGCATTCATAGACATGATATGATTAATATTATTTTCACCATGTGTCTGAATAAAACACATTATGCTATATTTCTGCAATAATTATCAAGCAAAATGTTCTTTTGTAGAGTTCTTTTTTATTATTATTCGATCACACAACTTTAGGTAAACCAATTGTTGGTAAATAAAATACAAAAATGAGCTATAATTTATTTATTTCAAGATGACTTTGACTGTAGTCTCCACTAATAATTTTTATGATAAGGTTGCCAATTGGTTAAAATTAATTCATAAAATTTAAATTTAATTTAAAGTAATTTAATTTAATCAAATTAAATTAAAAAGAAAAAAAAAGGCCAGACAAATTCAAATTCTGCCTTTGAGGCTTGAGATGCCAACACAGTCACACCGGTTTGGAGCAGCTGAATGTGTGGAGGAGGGACTGTGACTCTCCAGCGGCTGACCTGCAGGCGGGTGAGGGGCCCCAGCCAGGTGTCCAGACACTTCCATGATGAAAGGACTCCCAGCCTGCACTTTGTCTGGTGACAAAGCCAAACTAATGTTGTGGAAAAATGGCCCTTCAGTTCTGTATACTGCTAAACTTCCCTGTCCATCTTCACATGGCAGGTACACAGTCTCAAACGTTCTATAGTAACACAAAGAAGAAGAGAAAAGAATAGAAAAAAAGAGTGGAATAGAATTTTTTTTAAAAAAGGATGGAAAATTATTTTCAGCCTCATCTCAGCCACAATAAAACCACAAGAGCCTACACAGCCAGCAAGGTAGACACAAAGGGGTAACTGGGTATAAATTATGAATTGGTTGTCAAAAACATTATGAATTTTATATGATTTTGTCAGAAAACATTATGTGGCTTTGCAGACATGGTGACAGACAGGTTTGTGTCTGCAGGTTGAGACATAAGACGAAACGCACAATTAAACACTGCAGGAAAATGGAGACTGCAGCAATATAGTCTGAAATACATGAAAAAGGAGGAATTTCAAATGCCTCACCTTTCCTCTGTGCTTTGTCCTGTGACGTCTTGTGGCCCTCTGTGGGAGGATGAGTTGAAGCACTCATTCATCACCAAACCATCCAGCCCGTTGCCACAGTAACAACTCTCTAAGGTCAGTGCTGCAACCTCATACCTTCAGTAACAAATATTGGAGAGAAAAAAAAATAGCCTCTTATTTTATATATCTATATCTACTGATAAATGTTATTTTATATATCTATACGTACTTGAAGGTCTGCTTTAGTTCCATTCACAGATGCATACACAACCCTATCAACTTGATTTTACAACCCCTGCAAACTGTGTTCCCAATAACCTGCCCTGACATTTACTGTAAATGTTTCTAGTTTAAAAAGATATGATTTTTAGATAATAACTGTCTTGGGCTTTTCTGCAGCTTAATGAAAATGTAGGTTAGTCCAGAAGCCCAAAAAAGGCACATTTCAAACAGAATATCCCTCTCTGAACTGTTCAAAAGTCCACCACTTTCACACAAAAAGCCTGCCTCACAAGTCATCTGCTGTGCTCACATAAAAAATAGGATTTCCATTTTTAAGTTCTTGTTTTTTTCCTAATAGCAATTGATTTCTCGTAGCAGTTAGCAGTGAAGAAGAAGGAGAGATAAATATTATCCAAACAGCTGCGCCTGGTGGTTGCAATAATGCCAGAATAATGAAAACAAAGCTTCCCTACAAAAATAACCCTCAAGGGGTTTAGCAAAATTACAAGTCCCAACAGAAATATAATATTAGGAGATAAAAGCATAGGGTGTGATACGGTTTCTAGTTTCACCATGAAGACACGCGTGAAGTCCCTGGAATATAGTTTTTATGTTAATGATGGTTTACTCGGTAACAAACAATAACCAAGTCACTATAAATACAGGGATCACTTTTGGTGCGAATGTGGTTCAGTTTGTATTTTTCTCCTCTTACCCTTCATCCAGGCAGCGCTTGCAGCATGTTACCGGGTCAAGGTCACCGGCGTGCACGGCTGCGTAAAGACCGACGGGTCGGGAGGCGCTTGTGTTGAGACACCCCATGAACCAGAGTGAAGCCTCCACACCTGGGGAGAAATCGCAAAAGACAAGCGGTTAATTGGTTTAAAGCAGATGCAACGTAGCTAATGAACGCATCGCTGAACGAACCAAACATGCCTTTTCCAAGGAGGGTTTCGACGCAGACCGTAAGGAGGGCAAACCTCATGAGTGCAACTAAATTAACACGCAGCATTTGCCCAAGTCGTGCAAGAGGAGCAATGTGGCCTAGGAGGTATTACAGAGGGACTGGCTCTGACTGAGGGACTCGGTTTACACCATGGGCCGTTTACAGCACACAGGCACACAGGATGGGAGACAGGACAGGGCCACTGTATGCAGATGGGAGGAAAGAGGTGTGGAGGATGGAGGGTTTCACTGCAAGAAACACGGCATTTAAATAAGAAATCACCTCTCTCTCCTTGTGTGTCTCTCTCTCTTTCTCTCTCCATCTCCCTCTCTCTTCAAACACTATGACCGCCACATCTTATATGGCCGATTTACAGCCTCCACCGTGTCCTTGACCTCGTGAGTTTTATACATTGAGGCAGATTAAGTGAGGGTGTTTGGGCCCCACCACCTTGAGGATACTGCTGACTCTTTTCAATGGAAATTTTTCATTCTCACGTAGCCTACAGTCTCAACAGCGTTTCACAGGCCTTTCAGGAATCTGCTCCAGAGGTGCAGCTTCATGCCCTCTCGGGGGTCAAGTAAACGCTTCATCGCCTTGACCTCAGGTAGCCTACACTGTTCTTATAGTTCCTGATGGAAATGATATTACCAAGCTGGCCCCTTACAGTCTATTTGATTAAGGTGAGCTTCAACTGAATACTTGGCTCTCTTTATCAGGGAACAGGATTGCTCTCATTGGCTGGTTTGATCTGGCGTTTTTACACAATTCGCCTTGCAGAGCTATTATTTAAAATCAAGTAACCCGCCCCTAATTCTGTGATTGGAGTAAAATTAATTTTAATTCAAATAAACGCTCAAGGTCGTTAAAATGTGTCAGCATTAATTAATTAAGGTTTTGATTGTTTTTTTTTTCTCCACACGGATTAAAGTTTAAATACTTGAGAATTAAGTCGTCAACGAGACTGGTCATCAACCAGTCTTCTATCTATCTATCTATCTATCTATCTATCTATCTATCTATCTAGGCTGACTGTTCTGTTATTAAGTTATGTCGTGGACAGAGAAAAGAAACTGACGTAACAAAATTCATCTTCATACATCAGGTAGGCCTGCAATTAATCACAGAGAAGCAATGAATTATTTGTTTTTTCTATTATGTGAGATCAAAGCTATATGGACGCAAAAGCATTACTGATTTGATAATGCATGTATATACTGTCCATTGCACAAAATGCTGGTTTTAAGCCGGTTGGATGAGGGCCAGAATAAATTTGGTTTCCATTCTTTGCAACGGCTATTCCAAACGAGATACGGTTTCCTAAAAAAGTGTCTAAATTTCAGCCAATCTCTGTTATAGTTTGAAGTCTCTGGGAGAAGTGGTCTTGATGCAGACATGACTTTGACAAACCAGCCTTGCAGTAGCTGCCAGCCGTATTGAAGAGATGTTTTTAATGAGGCAACTTCACCAAAGTCCAGTGGGAGGATAAGCCTCCACAGAGACGTGAGTTGCATTGCAAACACATGCATCGAGTCATCTGGGTCCTGTGTTGAGTCTTGAAATATATTTTTTTCTCAAAATAGGTAAAATGCCAACAGGGTTCGACGATTCCATTCGTCTCTACTGCAGCTTGTCCTCTGTCGGGCATTTTCCTGAAATCGCCCCTCTAGTATCAAGATGTTGTCACCTGGTTGAAGAGAAGCCTCGAAACGCGTTAGTTTGCATGCAAAACAGGTGAAATCATCCCATCGCCACTTTCACATTTTGGCTTGTTTAAAGGAAATGAGGTCTCACTCTTCAGTACGAGATTAAATGACTTGTCATGTGTATCGTGCACGCGTATGTTTTCAGACTGGACAATGCAAACGCCCAGCATAATCGGTGTGTCTTTTCAGGCAAAGTGCAGCTGCCCTATGAGCCCTTTGGTTTGGGGGAAAAGAGGCATCCTCGTCGTGCAAGTAACTCCGTCGTTCCACCTTAAAAAACTCTTCCGGTTTTCCAGACATCCCCTTTAAGAGAGGCTCCAGGTGCTCCTCGGAGTCAGCAGGGGGCGCTGTCAGACCGCGCCATCGCTCGGAGCAGACTGTACCAGAGAGAGGGGCACAGCGGGGGGAATCAAACACATTTTGCCTGTCCATTTTTTATACGGAATTCGCGCATATTTGGTGTTTTCGTTTCACATGTTTGTTCAGTTACTCCCAGACGTTTTCACACCCCTCGCCTCAAAAGAGACGCACATTTCCTCCCAGACCCCCCAGTTTGATCAGATTTCGTCCCCGGCCATATGGGAACATTTTTGGTTTTGATTTAATATTGAGCTGTGGAACTGTATAACAAAAAGATAACAGTGGCGAGGGGGAGAAAGCTGTGACTAGGTTGATTACCCTTACACATCCTTTGAAATGGGATAATTTCTTGTGAATTAAATTATAGTGAAATTACATTGTTCGTTGTTTTACTGTGGGACCCCTGGAGCCCCTTCAAGGACCCCTGGAGATCCCCCGGACCCCACTTTGAGAGCCACCGTCTTAATCAACTTCAGATTTCAATATGTAGAGCTTAGTCCTGACAGTGCGTAACCCCCCTCCGCCCCTCCCTTCTCCCCCCTCAGGCCTACTAGTTCAGATTAATAAAGCTTAAATAAGACGGCTGGTTCGTTAAGCGCTGGTTTCGTTTCAAATACGGGCGAAAGGTGACAGAATCAACAAATGATTTAGCCAACGAAAGCCTTTCAATGAAGCTGCCAGATCAACGTTATGGCGGTGCGTAACGGAGAGACCGGTCCCAATAAGCAGCCGGTCCACGGCAGCGTTATGTAAGCGGCTGTGGTCTGCGCTCCTGCTGAGGACAGGCAGGAGAAAAAAAGAGTACAGCTGAGTCCGTTACAAAATCACTTGACGTGGAAGAAATTAAAAAAAAAAAAAAAAAAAAAAAAAGTTTGTCTAAAGGCTGTTGTATGTGAGGATGGACAGGACGGTGAACGCACCTCTAAGCCTTTTTATTTGCACTGCAGAATTAACCCTCCTTCATCTGCTGACAAAAATCCTCTTAAGTAAAATTTACATTATGTGTCACTAGTAGGAAGACTGCTGCATTCCAGGTGGAGATGTTGTGCTTTAATGGAAAGGAAGGGGATCAAACCAAAAAAAAAAGGAAAGAATAAAACAAAAACACGCGTGAGTTGTTGTTTTATGATGATGATCAACGAAAGGAGGTTATAGTCTAGCCATATTTTTATTAAACACCACGTGACTGTATTTATGGAGAGCGAGAGAAATAAAGTTCTCTTCATGTTGTTTTAATCCTAAAACCAAATTCCGACGTGTTTCCTGATTCCCTCCCCAAAGACTTAACATTTTAAGTTTGACTAGCCTATAACCTCCTGATATTTATAATTTTTGTTTTCAGGTCTTATATTGAAAATCCTTAATCACTTACCTGTCTTCTCGTCTTGAACAAATGGAAAAATGCCAGACTGTATCAATATGATTTTACACATTTTAGTACGTCTCTCTTCAAGACAGCTAAGACAACTCTTCTATTACCACATAGCTTCAACAAGAGACTATTCCTGGAAAAAAAAATAAAAAGGTTTTGAATACATTGCTGTATGATAGATAAAATGTTGTAGAATACATCCTGATTAATCCAAATCTATGTGATCTGTTGGGCATTTTTTATTATATATATTTTTGAAAGGGATTCTGTGCATTAATTCTATGAGCTAGAAATGAATTCAGGACAGTGAAACGTGCAGAGGCTCGTAGACTCATTCTAATGCGAGATTAAAATACGCGTTTTACATTCAATTATTTGTAACTAATGTTATAGGTCACCTATAATTTAGGGTACTTAGAGTGTACTTACTATAGTGGGCTGATTGTTAAACAGTGACTTTGACTTCACTTTGAATGGAAGTTTTTCTTCATGGGCAATTTAATATAGCCTATTTAAAAAAAAAAAAAAAAAAAAAAAAAACGGTTTCCTCAGTTAATTTACAGATCAGGGTTGTAATTTATGAAATCGACAGAGTTGTGGCCCGGTTTGCAAAAACACTTTATTCCAGTCCGTAATGCCTGAACACAAACCAGATGAAATAAGATTAGCAGATTAGGAGCAAAAGTGATGGCAGCGCACTCGAGTTGCTGAACAGCAGTTATTCAATTACTTAAGATCACTGACGAAAACCTACACACACGCGCGCGCGCGCGCGCACACACACACACACACACAGAGAGAGAGAGAGAGAGAGAGAGCGAGAGCGACTATAAGCAGTTTAATCAGCTTGTGTAAAGTTCTATTCTTTTCTATGTCACCATGTTAAGCCCAAGTATTTAAGTAATTTAAATTGATTTATTTCGAACAAGTAACTTGTATTTCAAATAAAAGAACAGTGAAACAGTGACGTTGTCCGACAAAAAGAGGGAGACAAAAATCTAAGACAATTTTTGACATAAATATATGTCATCAGAATATTTCCATTTATAATTATCACATAATTGCACACTATACGTCTTGGGTGCAGAGTTTTGGAGCTATATGGGACCGAGAAACTCCATCCTGTCCCGGCCAAATAGGGTTAAAACTATAATCCGTCCTCTGTGCTTAAGTTTGATCTCCTTTAAATCTGCGGGCCTAATGGAGTCATCAGTGTGCCGTCACAACAGCATATGCACAAGTGTAGGCCACATATACACGTTAAACATCCATATTTAAAATGAATGTGACGACTGTCTGACGCTTGTTTCCCCGGGGGAAGTGGTGTGTGTGTGTGTGTGTGTGTGTGTGTGTGTGTGTGTGTGTGTGTGTCTAGGGCAAGGGGGGTCTCTGGGCTCGGATTACACTCCAAACAAGCTCAATCAGGCCAAACTATTAACGGAGATCCACCGTAACATGCAACTCTTACCAGAACCGGAACACTGGGAGTCTCCGGTATTTGGCAACAACGGCTCCATTCATCATTTCCATTAAAGTTGTGGTGTGAAAACGAGGGAGTGCTCACAAAAAAATCTGTCGCACAACTGTAGCCTGATAAATTTTGGAATGATAGCCTAAACAAAAGGTCACAGTAATCTCACTTTTGAGGACTAGAAATACACAAATCCCTTTGGGATATAATAGGAATATTATAGTGACACCATGATAAATAATACCGTACACTCATGTAGTATGACGACAGCACTATCACATGAATATACAAACACACTCTAATTGCTATGAGGATATAACCATATACCAGACGAATAATAACATCAATTATTACATCATTTCAAGCTCAGTATGAGTGCAGGCACACTGTAAGTCCCTTTGAGAATATTACAGAAATATTATGAGATAACCAATAATCTGTGATAAATCATTATATAAACTTGCTGTATATGTCCCTATGGAAATTTTAAAGAAAGAATCTAGTAATATTTCATTGGGGGTAGAAAAAGCTTCACCTGCAAAGTAAAATTAGGTGCATAAGGAGTTACAGTGAGGCCTGAATCCCCAGCTTTCCCTTTTGTCCCATACTCTGAATACCCAATATAAAGAAGTGGGTAAAAAAGATGGGTGAAACCTTAGCTGGCACAGGCACAGGCAGCCAAGTGTCCTATTATATTTCTAACCCACACAATTTAAGTTACAGCACTTGGAGAGGAGAAGAAAAGAAACTCATCCACTTAAATCTACTTTTGACACACCATGTCTCCTGCCTGTGTGCCCTGCAGCAAGGCAATAGGTCATCTTTTTCATCCATCTGACTTCTGACACTGGGTTAAATGAACAGGTGAGAATGTCTGCCTACTTAACTCTGACAACATAAAAATGCTGTCAGAAATTTAACTTGTTTTCACAAATGAGCTTTTCTGCCCATGAGGGGTTTCCTGTGGCTGTATTTGAGTTTAGCTGCATGCTTCAGACAAAAAATAAGGCTGTTTAAGCCACTTACCAAGTTTTTAGAGTTTTATTTGCAAATTTAATTTTGATAAAACCTCAAATGAGAGATAGAGAGATAGATAGAGAGATAGATAGATTGAATACAACACAAAATATAAAACTGTCATTATAAAATAATTTAAATTTCAAATAACAGCAGCCTATCTCTGTGTCTCTGTTGTTGTGCTGGTGGCTTTTATCCTGGTCCAGCCTGAGCTCCCTGGCCTGATTCCATGGTATGAGGGGTCAAAGGTCACCGCTGGACGTGGCTGTGCTCCAATCCCCCTATAGTGTCACATATCTCAACTGACCTGTCTTTTTGTAATGGAAACTACAATCCAGGTACTATTGTTCAGTCCATGGACATTTTATTTCTAGCTATAGTTAGCCCTGCCTACTAAAATAAATAGCCTACTATAGAGCCTTCTACTTATTATCTCCACTCATCCAGGCTTCATTTTATTCTCTTCTAATGCAGTTAGACATATACATATATATAATTTATACACTGAAAACACTTAGATTATTAATTTTTATTGCTTGAAAAAAGGTCTATAACCAGCCACTTCTCTTATTAAAACTTGTACTGATGGGAGGTTACAAATGTAGGATTCTCAGAAAATATTGCCCATAAAACCTTTGACATAAACCACTTTCAGAACGATATGGCGGGAGGCTTTTCGTGAAGGCTGCTGTGCCTGTTGTATGCATAAATGATGTAAAACTCTTTTCCTAACAAATGCAAATAATGCCGTATTACCCTCGTTAGCCTATCGCACCAAAGGTGTTTCTATTAGCGTTTAACAAAGAACCCCCGATGAGATTTGTTTGTGGGCGTTAGTGTGTGTGTGTGTGTGTGTGTGTGTGTGTGTGTACGTGAGGGGTTTTACAGGCTGGCAATGTATTGATTTCAGTTTTAGAAAATGGCTTGATCATTTAACTTTTTTCTTTTTATTCTTTATTTAATTTAATTTAATTTTATTTTATTTTAACAAAAATAGCCTGTTCACGTTATGATTTTCAGGGAAATTGGTGAACACTGCTCAAACGCCAGGGTTGTTCAGTCATTCATATGACGGGATCAGGACTTTATTTATTTATTTACAAACCTAAAATGGGGATCATATTTAACACAGTAGATTTTTGCTGGATTATATTTTGTAATTTATCCATCCTGCAGGCGATGTTATCTTCATGCTGGGCGGATTTAAACATCCTGTCTCTGATTTAAATTGAAGCAACATTTTTATTGTTTGTTTATTGTTCTGTTGATTGACAGAATGGATTATAAGACCGACAAACAATTGTCAAAGCTTGTTTGTGGGCAACTTTTAAATCACTTAAGAACTTGTTTTAATTTAAAAAAAAAAAAAAAAAAAAAAAAAAAAAAAAAAAAGTTGAAAAAATCTTAATTGCCCATTTAGTCCATGTACATAAATCATACCAGTTTTGGAGCATAGGACACACTACAAATATTAGAAGTAAACCGTTAAATAGTTTAGTAACACACTATAAATTAGCCTCTAGTTAAAGCTGATGAATAATTCATAGAATAACCTCAGCTAATAGGAGCCAAGGGCTATGCGAATAATGAACACAAAATCGGCTACAGGAAAACAAGCGAGGACGGTGAGCGTTTTCATGAGCAGGACACTCCATTTAAATATGTTGGTACATTTACACACAAAATGCCTGCGAAAGGAGACGACAGCTAACCCTGTAAATTAATTTGCCTCTGATTCTGTATTGTGGTGAGTTGGGTCCAGCTGATTACTTATGGACTATAGACTTATAGTGGCGCTCCAGGCAAGGGGCGTGATTGAACTGGGCTTGCTGATAACTGATTGAATTGTGTTCTGGAAGTTGCCAACTCTCCGTGCTCTCCACACAGGCTGCATCTGGCGCTCCCCGCTCCGCAGAAAAGCCCTCGCAATGGAGTTGAGCTCCATGACCGAGCAGAAGCTCTCTGGAGCTGGTTTTCCCCCTCCTCCCCCATGCGGTCCCTCTGGCCGGGGAAATCCACCAGGCTTTAGCTCTTTGGCACCCTGTGCGTCTCCAAACGTGCATTTCAGCGCTTTGGGGGTCAGTTATTAACTAGAAGGCATTCAAATAGCCGGCACACACTGGAAAATAGGTTGCATTTAGCAGACTCTTCAGTCATTTCAGCAGTTTCACCAACTCATTTGTTGATCATAATAGTTGTATGTATTTTATTTTATTTTATTTATTTTTACAAACATAACGGCTATTAAGATTTTTAGGCAGATCAATGTAATGACAATAATAAAAATAACAATAAAAATAAAAAATAAAAATAATAATAATGATGATGAAAAGAAGAAGAAGAAGAAGAAGAAGAAGAAGAAGAAGAAGAAGAAGAAGAAGAAGAATATACCCTAACAGTTCTGCATTATTTTAGACGTATCCCTAAAATATCAGATCATCATAGCTTAAATTTATGGGCACACTTTTTTCCCGGTATTTAATTATGCGATAAATTCTCCAAGCTAATTTAAATAATTTAAAAACATCGTGATCAGTGCCAAGTCACACAAAGACACCATTTGGGTTTGAATGTAATGAAAAGGGAGAGCAGCAGCAGCAGCAGGGCTGTTCCCAGCTCTGCTCTCCACACTGGCCGCCGTCCCTCCCTCTGACCCCGGCTCTGTGGAGGAGGATGCTGGGTGCAGCCCAGCAGAGGCAGCGCTGTTTCCCCCTGTTTCCTTCACCAGTTAGTCGACGATCGCGGGGAAGCAGGCTACAATAAATTTAACAAACATGACATTAGCGGAATTAACATAGCAGACAGAGTTAATGAATATGTGCCTATGGTAATTACGGTCATTATGGCCCATGGACCTTTAACCTGCTTAGAGGCTATAAACCTGTAAAAGAAACCCCCTGTTTCTCTCTTACTTATTTTACTTTGCTTCTTAGCCTACTTTATTATTTTACTTTGTTACTTTGTTACTGTCTTTTCTTTTTTGTTTCTTTTCCTGTCTTTTCTGTATGGTCATAAGAATATCGTAATGCCCTTACCTTTGCAATGCTCATTTGCAGTTTTGGGGATATTTGTGCTAAACTGTTTTTTTTTTTTTTTTTTTTTTTAACCGTGTCAGTCCCTATGGATAAGAGCGTCAGCTAAATGCCTAACTGCCCCCTAAATTGCAATAAATGGGACAGTTTACTAACTCCTAACAGAGATAAGGTGTTAATCTTTTTTGGGAAAATAAAAGTAGGATATGATTACTTATTTTCTAACGTAAAATGCATTTTTATTCACTCGTATATATTACCCATATGTGCCTTATAGAAATCAGAAGGTTCTTCTCTGAATGGCTCGGTATCAGAAGCTCTTTTTTTCCCTTTTTGTACATTAATCTCCATAGGGTCTTTTTGCACCTTCCACATGTGAAACCTTCTGTGGCTAATAACCCACAAAAATGTTACATTTTCAAAACTATGAAAGGAATAAGGGGCAGCAGGTTGAGGAAAGCAGGAAGACTTTTTTATTGATCGAGTTAATCACTGTTTGTCAGACTGTCGCCTGGCCTATAGGTTAATGTTCTGTAGGTTTTAAGAGAGAAAGCACACTCGCCACAACTAGTAACTCTCTCAGCTCAAGACTTCGAGTCGGCCGCGGGATTGTCCGATTTTGGAATTGGAAAAAAAAAAAAGTTTTGCCTAAACCTTCCACCATGAAGAGGCTCACTCCGGTTCTGCTGCAGCACTGCAGAGACCATGGAGGGGTCCAGACGCATGTAGGTGACACAGCCTGGCTCCAGGCTCCTGTGCTCTGCTACCGGACACACGGTCAGACAGTGAAGGACTGCATATGGTTCACTCAGGTTAGCTATACGCTGGACCATGAGTGGAGTCACATCTTTGATTTTTCATGTTCTCATGTTCAATGATTCGTGGCATCAGTCAACAAGCATGGCTAACTTAAATCCCTCTTTCTCCACCTCACTCCCTGACTCTCTCTCTCTCTCTCACACACACACACACACACACACACACACACACACACACACACACACACACACTTTCACCCACATGTAAGCTACGCTACTCGATTCTTGAGGTTTTTCTGATTCTAAAAGTTTTTTTTTTTTTTTTTAAACTTTTTCTGATGCATAATATGTTTTACTTGGACCGTTTTGCAGTTTTAATAAATAAGACATTTATTGCCCCAGGGCCAAATTTTATATTTACATTTATTTGAGCAATTTTAGGTTGACCATGCAATGTTTATCTGTTGTTATTTTGTTGTTATTTCATCTTTAGATCTACAGACAACTCATAATCCTGCAGCAGCATCTTGACCCGTCTTTTACCACCCTGCGTTATTTCGCCCTCTTAATGGGCTTCATGTCGGTGGAGCAAAAATGACATGTGATCGCTCGAGTCTAACATCCCTGAAATCTGAAGTTTCACTCATGCAGGGGAACTTCAGTCTGATGTCGGCGGCTATAGCGTGTGGTTTTCTCATGCAGAGCCATGTCAGTGGCTCCTCCGCTCTGCAGGACCCTTCTGTTTTTACAAAGCCGCAATTCACAGATTCATTCATAGATAGATCCTTATTGTCCCTCCCTAACATGCACAGAGAGAGAGAGAGAGAGAGAGAGAGAGAGAGAGAGAGAGAGAGAGAGAGAGAGAGAGAGAGAGAGAGAGGGAGAGAGAGAGAGAAAGAGGGAGAGAGAGAGAGAGAGATCAAATATTATAGAGAACACGTGTAAAGCATTAATTTAGGGCCAATAAAAATGAGCAGGAAAATAAATGACTGATAAAACAAGTGGTTGGTAATACATTTATAGTCTGCTAATCACGCAAAAGTCCTGCCTAATTCTCCTCAAGTGTCTCTAAACCTTTTTTTTACATTAATATTTTCGGCCAAAATATTATGAGCTTTGTGGTGACCTTTGGGAAGAGGTGGATGACAGGCAAATACTTTACAGCTGAGAGATTAAACATAAAAACGTCCTGACAGCTTTTATCGGCCTCCGTGTATTTAATTGTCTCAAAGATCAATGCAAAGTGCTGACCCTAACGCGGCCTGTGTCTGTCAGCATTACCCATAACTTGGTTTTCCAAACAGGGGGAGAGCAGCAAATATAATTTTGAGTGCACTGCACAGGGCGTGCGATACAGATTGATTGAATAGCCGGACCCTTTAGGAAATTGGAGGGCTTTTTTTTACTCTTTAATCCAAATTGTGGTGAAAGTTGTTTAATTCTTTTCCGCGTATCCTGTCTATTGTTATTCTATAGAAGTTACAGTCTGCTGGTTTCCAATCCGCGCTGGAATTTAACCCTGAAATGCCAGCAGCAATATAATGGCTTGTCTCTGCTCCCAGTATGGCCCCTCCAGCAGCCGTGCTGGGGCCAGACAGCCTGCCATCCCCGGGCTCCCTTATCAACCTCGGGGCTTATAGCCTATACCATAAAGTACCATTAATCAGGGAAACATCACGCCAGACATGGCGGCTTGTGTGGTGGGCAAGTCTAGTCAAAGCTCCTCACAAATAAGTTGCGTGGTTCTGCACACGTTATTTCTCATGTTACATATACCTACAATAAGCTGATAATTTTCTGTTCTGTGCCATGGTGCGTCTATTGTTCTCAACAGCGACTTAACCTTACACTCTCTCATATTGGCTATATATATATGCTAGCATATACGTAAAATGTATTGACTTTTAGTTGTTCTGACAGCTATTCCTCTTACATTTACTGTAGGATTAATATAGCTCTTCATAAGGAAGTAATGCTGATTAGTTTGACACTCGGGTCATCTCTTTACAGAAGCCTCTTTAACTGCGTGCACACCCATACGGTTGTTTGTTTTATCGGCTACCCCAAGCTTGAACGTCCCTTTTTCCAAGTTGCTGTGCCTATAACGCTGTGGAGGCCAGTGTGTTACAGCTGCTGAGATCTGTCTGTACCCCAATGTAAGCACAGCGTTAAGACCGAGAGGGCTTGCACAGTCTCATGTGTAGTGGTTGGAGAGGCTGCATGCGTAAATGTCTGTGGTTCGCCTCTTTGTTATTATTGCAGGCCTACCACCACCTCTTTTCGGCTCGCATCCGTCACGTTGTGCTGGGAATTCCTCCCTTCTATGGGAATTTAACCCCATAGACGATTTAACGTAAATAGGCCATAGTTTGGAAGTTACCGTGCATGTTCCCTAAAGCACAGAGTCGCCTGTGCACTCTGCAGCTTAGGCCTACTAGTTCTGCCTGCAATGTGGGTCAACACTATCGTAAGACTGGGGTCTATTTCCTCTCAGTTTAATCAATTTAAAATGTAAACTGAAACATTCTTGCCTCGTGACAAAGTAGTAAATCTTGATTATTTCATTATATGCTGGATAGAGCTAATTTTCCTAAGAAATTTTCCGACACTTGAATTTACAAGAGAATACTCATGTTGAACTGGCTGTATAATTGCATATAAAGCGCTGAGCATTTTTTAATAACAAAAAGGACAAGACATACACGGAAGACCAGGGAAACATGAATCTTAATTATTAATTAATATGAGCTGTGACTCAAAATAAAAGAGAAAAGGAAAAGACAAAATCCCATAAAAACAACAACATGGCTCTGCTTTGCTTTCCTGTGCAACGCCGTGACAACAACGCAAGTCCCAGAACAGTTTCTCCATCATTAAAGCTCATTGAGTTCTCCCTCCAAAATAAATGGTGATTGTCCAACTCAAAAAGAAAGAGAAACATAGTCTGATGTACACTCAGTCGCGTTTAATGAATGCTTCATAATAAAAAATAAAAAAGAAAGGGAAAGTGCTTCAGAAATCCACCGTTCAAGTTTCCATTTCGAGTGCAGTTGTCCTATATATTCACAACAAAGTCAATATACAAAAAAACCCCAGAAAAATTCACAAAAATAAATACTCAGTTTTATATAAACAACCAGTGACTTCAAATTCCGTGTCAAAAACCTGACCTCAAGTATTGTATCCAAAAAGCTAAGTAAATGAGTGAATGAGAGAGGGGTGGAGAGGGGGTGAGGAGTTATGCAGCCTCTAGCTGCTGCACGATGCAATTGTTTACATTGATAGCGTCACTGTCAGAGAGCTATTTGTCTTAACGGTGGAAGGGCCCTCCCAACAGGCCATTACCACCATCTCCGTCCCTCAGCCATGCATTGTGAATACTGCGCTGCGTGAGAATAGGCTGGTGCTTCAGGGGGGTAAACCCGCAGCTCTGGGTGCATGCTATCCCTCTTCGTCCTATGCCGTGCAGCCTACGCTTTTGACATGCGGATTAGAGGTTGAAAGCTTCCCTCTTGCAACACAGCAACCCCTCCTCATCCCATCCAGCCCCCTCTGTTTTACCCCGACTACTCATAGGTCCTGCAGACTGCGACATATAGGGATCATGTCATAGATTAAAAAATAGCTATTTTAGTTGGGAGGCGAGGGAATAAGTTCAAGTTTGTATTGTTGTCTTAACAGGAGCCTGGAAATAGGGCCCATGGTGAGTGGGGCTTCATGGCTGCAGAGTGGTGCTTTAATCACATGGCTAAACATCTACCACATGTATTCACACTGATTTAGGCAGGGTGAAACAGAGTTTTTGTACATTTTTTTTTTTTACATTCACCCATTAAATGGTTTCTACAATCCTCTGAATGAATGCACCCTTTGCTGCTGCTGTGCTTGTGAGACGGCTGACATCATTCATAGGCTTTGGGTTTGTTGTGATCAGGCTCACCATAAGCTGGGCCTCTCTTTGTCGCAGACAGAAAAGCCTGCCAATTAGAGCGCGTCCTGGACTGCCTTTGAAACATCTACAAATGCACCTACCAATATCTGGCCTACATTTAGTCGCACCTTCAACCAGTTCAATTGATTCATATTTTTAGTATAATGTTTTGGTGGCATCGATGCATACATTTAAGTCACATGATGCTATTGACTGTGTGGTCAAATGAAACAGGTCTGGAATACATTCACTGGGCGGCCATGTTTCAAAGGCTACATTAAATATGTTGGTGTGGTGTGACAAATAAAGGAGGCAAAAATTTCAACTTGTCAAAAATAGATACTTTTTGATAACCTGATTGCATTTTCGGTGTCAAAGAGAGGACGATAGCCGGTAAACTGCAGGATTAAATACAACCGACAACCGACAGTTTGGTCTCTAAGTTGAAGATTTTTTTTCCAGGTCGGTTTGAAAAAACGGGCTTCAACTAAAAATAGGGCTAATGGACAATAACTGCTTAACTGCCACAACCGTATTGGTAAATTATAATGCACATCGGAATTTTAAACTGCGATGTGCTCCTTATGTTTTTAATGTAAACATAGAGTAGTTACAAACTACTCACCAATGTGGGTCAATCCCAAATCCAATACAAATAGTGATCAAATTACCTCCATGTGGGCTGTGTGTCCATATCAAAATTAACCAGAGGTAAAGAAAGCCTCATCTGTAGCTTTTGTCTTTCAGCATCTCTCAGACACCACTTTAAAGGCTAGTGGAAAACCCTAAAGCTGAAACAAGACCCCCATCAGTATCAAAGTGCAATGCATTTAAGCCTATCAGTTGTGCTTTGTCGCATTGTCTTAAGTAGCCACCGGGCTAGAGGGTATTGCTGAATGTTGTTTTGGTGTTCCCCCCCCACTGTGACCGCTGAATCCCACAACATCAAGCCTATGTCTTGTACATTGTCATTCTCCCTGTGTTTTACATTTCCCACTCTTGACCAATGTCCATGTACTAGGCCTGCAAAACGCAAACACAGATTCACCTTGGCAAATCGATGTGATATGCTCAGGAAATCTGTGGACGAGAGGATCTGGGGGGACATAAGCACTTAAATCCAGCCTAACGTGAGACCTAACGGCGTGCTATGAAGGCCTGAGCCCTCTTCTTTTGATTGTCTGTACATAAGGCCTGTGTTGTGTCTGGGCCTGTGTCTGTGCACGGTTAAACATTTGCAAACCAGGAAATACTCTGGAGGAATAAAAACAAGACTGAACACCAGATCACAGGCACTCTAGAAAAACCCCACAACCACGAGGATTCAGTTTCTGTCAATTCTAGTAAAGGCCTGGGAACATGTATAGATAGACATTTATAAGACCATTTTTGATAGGCTTATTCACTGGAATTGAACAATTGGGCAGGGAGCAGTATGGCCAGACGTATGAGCATGAAAGTCATAAAGAAAACACAGCTTTGAAATATAAAATACACCAAGTTGCACAGAAGGGGAAACCCTGATTTTTGATTTACCAAGTCAAACTTGCCCTCAGTCCCAGCTAAACCAAGAGTAGCCTCATTCCAAAGAATGCTGTGATTTTTACCCCTCTCTTCTCTCAGACAAAGCACAAACCACTGGAACCCTGGCAGCATACAATCCAACAGGTCGAGCATATAAAGGCGAAGAAGAAACAATCGAGTTAAGGAAAAAGTCAAGTAAACACACTTTTGAAAACCCCATGTAGCCTATTGCTTAAGATAGATAGCTTATTTAAAGACAAGTTTTTGTTTGTTTGTTTTCAGCATAAATCCATGAGCGGTGTCTCACAGTCCTGTGGGCGTTTTCAGGTTCTCCAAAGGGGATCTTGCGCGTCTCGGAGGATATTTCCTTGAACAAACTTCAAAACGACGAGGAATGTAAATCCATTCAATGAAACCGGCGGAAAAAAATAATTGCGACAAAGTTGCAGGCCATTTGGTGCGTGCATGTTAAGACTCAGGCTACGATTGGGTTGGACAGAGAGATGGTGGAGGCTTTTGTTTTTGCAATAAAAACACTTCAGTATTTCCTGGTTCTCTGAGCGTGTGGGGGAGGGAGAGGCTGGCCGCCTGGCTGCCATCGCCACACGGGGTGGGACAGAGGGGGAGGCCCGGGGGCCCTCAGCGAGTTCAGGGAGTAAGCAGGGCACAAATCCCCGTCGCTGCCAACAACCAGCGACGGTGGAGACGGGAAATTTGCCATCAGGCTGAAAGGCTTCTTTGCAGGCGATGCTACATTGCTCACACTGCTGCGTTTGCGTCTGATTGGTAAATCCTCAGTACATCCCTCAAAACCTGCAGGACGAAAAGAAGAGGCAGCCTTGTCGACCCTGGGCACGTTTTGTTTTGTTTGCGTCCTGGAAACTCTAGGTTTTCTCCCCAGTACCAGAGTCCGGCAGTTTTTGTTCCTGTGCTCCCCCTCCTCGGTGCAGAAGGTGTCCTGGGTGCCCCTGCATTCCTGAGGGCCACAGGGGGACTTGGGGGCCACGTCAATGCTCTTATCAACGGCTTTAGCCCCGTTGGTAAAACCGTCTGCTTGCTTGATGTCTCCGCAGGGATATTGGCTACTACTGCTATCTGCCTTGTCTCCTTTACATTTAACCGCAGAGGCCTGGCTCTGGTATTCATATTCATCACAGCTTTCCTCCACTTTAATTTTCACATTATGGAGGTTGAAGGGGGGAGTTCTGGCTGTCCTGTCGCTGTCAGTGTGGGGTGTTTCGGTCACAGAGGGCTCCTCAGCCTCGGTTTTTATCTTTTTAAGCGGACTGGGCAGTTTTGGGGTGGTGGTTTTAGCCTCTCTCTTGTCAGTACATTTGGGGAGCTTGGTGTCTTTGTCGTGGTCACAGTGTGTGCTTAGTCCCGGGAGGCATTTGTTGGGATGCCCCGGTGTTCTGCGTAGGGAAAACGCCTTATTCCTGTTGGCTCCGGGTGAGTAAGGGGCCACATCATCCACGGGATCAGCCTGATTTGGATCACCGTACACATCGGACACATTTTCCCTTTTTGACTCAGTGAAAAAGCTCTCTCGAACAACAGTGGAGATAAATTTAGTTGGCTGTGGTCCGGTGTTATTTCTTGTTTCACTGCATGTTAAGTCACATTTCTGACGGTTTTCTTGCCTACTGTAATCCCCCCCATGGAAAGCGCCGACATGGCCCAGTGCCCTGTGTTGTTTTTCTTGTTGCTGGTGGTGGTTGTAGTGAAACGTGGGCTGTAAAAGCAAAGGTGCCTTACTAGTGTTGAGAGTTTTGGTGATGGACCCGACCCGGGCCCGTCTGAACCGGATGCTCTGAACCGAAACCCGACTGGAGACCGAGCTTGAGTCGGACTGAGAGGAGCTCTCCTCCTCCTCTGAGCTGACCTCTGAACTCTCAGACTGGGTGTCATCCTCATCCTCCTCCTCTTCCTCATCCGAGCTCCCAGAGGTGGTAGTGGAGAATCCCGACCCAAAATCTGAGTCGTGGTTCGCCCGGTCAGAGTAGGTGCTGGACTCGGTGTCGCTGCTGTAGCTCTCCGGGAAACTCGGCTGGTGGTGATGATGGTGATGGTGATGTTGGTGATGATGGTGAGGTCTGGGGTCCAGGTAGAAATCTGGACTTATGTGAAAAGCGCCCAGAGTCGTCCCGTGATTACCGGATGATTTAGGCTGCAGGAGCAGCACCGGTGGTACGTGGTGGTGCGCGTGCCTGCTCCTGCTCCAGGAGTGCCTCGCGCTGTCCCTGCCGCCGCCCCCCTCGCGCCTCCTCTTCCTTTTGTGAAGTAGGTCGCCGGCTGAGCGCGAGAGCCTGGACTGAGCAGCTATGGCGGACTGAAGTACCACCGGCTGCCGGCTCGCCGCGCTCCGCAAAAACGAGTGTCTCTGGCTTAAAGTCACGCGGTTCCCCGATATCTGAGCCGTTTCATAGTTTTTAAAGTGTTTGTAACTGGACTTTGTCGCTGAACGGTAATCCCGTCCCTGGGGTTTGTGGTAAAATTGAGGTAGTTTGGAGTCGGGAAGGCAAGGAGTCAGCTCTCTTCTCCTGCCGGTTTTGTTGTGAAGTGCCAGAGTCTGCGGGACGCCGTGCAAACTAAACCAAACTTTTTCCTTCCACAGCCCGGCGTCCGCACGGAGGAGCCCCCGGGACGCGTCCTCCGCCCCGGGGGAACCCACTGCCTTCGCCTTCCTTTTGTTGGACTTCAACACCCGCTCCGTTTTGCAGGAGAAATACAGAGCCTCAACGTCCTCCCGCGATATGAGAGTGCATTTGGCGGCGTGGAAAGCGATAGAGTTTATTGCTTTGAGCTTCCGCAGTTCCTTCAGGTCGCAGTGGTGCTTCTTCACCTTTAGATGGTCCATCCGCTTGTGCACGGTGGTCCGGGGGATATTCTTCAGCAGGTCGGTGAAGACCTGAGACAAGGCAAACATTTGCTTGCCTTTGATGAGCAGGTATCCCAATCTCACTCCCTGCATTTCCTCAAAGCCACACTCCAGGTCTCCCATGTTTTATGTATCCGCTCCAATGTATTAATCCATGTATTCCTCTCTCAGTATTTTGTGGAACAGTCAATCAATTGCATGGGGTCGCAACTCAAGGCATCCTGCTCATGCCCTCAAGCCGTCCACACTGCTGCTGCTGCGTCATGAGATTGCAAACTTTGACATACAGAGTTAAATGGTGCTGCTGGTGTTGAATGGGTTGAATGAGCCGACAGCATCCACTCCTCGCTTCTGGCCCCGGTCCGGCATGGTGGAGGAATGCGACGGATGCATCCACCAAGCCGGGGCTGCTGCTACCTGCCTCTGCCGGCTCCACTCCCCTCTGGTCGGCAGCAGGACAAGGGGTAGGTGTACACCACTGCCACAGCCAGAGGGATAAAATAGCGGAGAGAGAGAGGGAGAGGGAGAGAGAGAGAGAGAGAGAGAGAGAGAGAGAGAGAGAGAGGGAGAGAGAGAGAGGGTTGTGAGAGTGGAGGGGAGGGAGAGAGGGAGGGAGGGGGAGAGTCAGAAAGAGAGAGAGAGACAGAATAAGAGCTAAAATGCAGCTGCTATTCTGGCTGCTGGGTGAGCCACAAATAAAATGACAGAGAGGGGAGGTGCGCCAGACTGGAGACACCTTCATCAATTAATGCCCTCGGAGTCGACGCCCATTGGACGCCGCTGACAGGTGATGCAATAGAAATGGATATTCCACCCCCAACCCTTTTTTTACTCCTCACTCCCACTCCCCACCATTACCATAGTTTACAATGTCTCCTTAGTCTTCGTTGTCTGAGTAAATAATATAGGCTAGTTATGACAAGTTTATAATTCAATAAGCGATCGAGAGCTGCTGCTAAATATTAAACCCAACAAATCTAAAACTACGTGCATATTACCAATGGCAATAGGTAACCGACGCTTGCTAAGTGTTATAACACTGGAATGCAATAGAAGTGTGCTATTCCCCTTCAGTCCACATCAAAATACATAGGTTTCCGTATTATGTTACAATCGGCTGTCTGTTGGCAAAATGATCCTGCACACCCGTTGCTTATTTCAAACGATTTAATAATGTAATCTAGATTAAACAGAGACATTTGCTTTTTGCACCTGGAGCCATGCTTTTTGCACGCACGGGCAGTATTGCCCTGACCAAAGCTCAACTCATCTTCTTTTATCGGCTCCAGCTTTTCCTCATGATTTTTCCTCCATGGTATAGACCTGACCTACTTTTACGTTGGCTATACGATAATGCTTCAGCTTGCAGACGCCTGCTAATTTGTTTGGCTACATAGTAACAAATGAATCGGCATTTCTGTGGAACAATATTTTAGGAATTTTCGCCTTTCCCTCCTACAACCGTCCTGCACATTGCATGTGTGTGTGTGTGTGTGTGTGTGTGTGTGTGATGACTAAAGAAATTAGCTGTATAGCAGGCCATATGCTGTTACATTACTGCTAATGCACGCAGTTGTTATTTCTATTGGAATGGCATTTTCCTCAGCTACAGAAAAAAAAAAACAAAAAAAAAAAAAAAAAAAAAACGCGTGATCTGCGTGTGGTAGTCCTGATATTCCCATAGAATCAGAAGGGCCACGCTTGACCGGCAAATCCCTGTTAAATTGTTGCCCAGTTTTCACCATGGTAAAACACAGGCGACATGAACAGTGAGTGGACAGGGTAAATGTGCACAGTCAGGGTTGCTTTTCCCAGAGCATTTTCTCACCATAATGCAGAACTACCCGCATTTTCTAAAATTATGTATAAAAACATATTGTATTCTAAACAGGTGATCTCGAAGCGATAATTCTGAAATATATATTTTATAGTATATTTGGAAAATTTTATTTAGGATGCATTTATATATAGGCTAAAGTACTAACGACAAGCACACTTTGGATTGTAGGGTGAGAAGAACTCTACGAGGAGAACATAATTTGGGATTATTGTGCGCAACATTGTATATATAAATTGTAGCCTATTTACACAAACAAATTGTAGTTTTTCTGGAAATAATGCCCTTTTACGTGTGCTCTTTACATACATTTTTTACACATGTTCACCTTTACTCTGCGCGTTACGTACAGATATTGTGTGAAGACTCTCCCCAAAATGCCCAAACCGCTGCTATGACTTCTGTCAAGTAGGATACACACACGCACGCGCAGCCATGGGGCGCGCGCGCGCGCGCACACACACACACAAATGCTCGCACGCACGACACACACACATGCACGTGCGCACATATACATACATACATACACACCGACTCAGACGCACAGATAGGAGAGGGGAAACGCGGGTTGAAGCCACCGCCCACAGCGTTGCCCGGATAACGTGACCATGTTGTGTATTATTGGCTAATTGTTTAAATTACCGGCAGGTCTACAAAAAGGTGTCGGGCAGGATTTTGTATTTCCCCCTCGGTGAGGTGTTCCAGCAGTCCCTATATGCTCCGTCTTTGTCTTAAAGGCTGAGGTGAATCCCTTGTGGACCGGTCCTGACGGGCAGGGCTGCGCGTGACAGGGCCAAACTCAAGGCTGTGCATACTCATCACCAGCATTTCAAAGATATTTGCTTATTTACAGGGTCTTTACTGTGCTTTGAGTCGCTTTGATGTTACCTTGATGTTACATCAAAACAGCGTGTTCTGTATGGAAGTATAGTCTATTACTGCTGGTTGAACTCCAGAAATGATTTTTATTATCCCCGCAGAAGCTTTGACATACTCTATTATGGAGTGGGTGGCCTAATTATTAATCGGCTAACCTTATTTATCATGGACGTGAGCCAGCAATACATACATACATACATAGCCTACATAAATAAATAAATAAATAAATAAATAAACAAACAAACTCTCTGAAAATGGGTGGAAGTATATGCTGTATTAAAAACTGCAATAGTGGAAAAAATACAGGCAATAAAATTATTTACACAGTATGGCCGAGGAGCTCACACAACACACGCGTGTGCCGAGTTGAGTGCCTCGTGTCAACCATGGCTGTAAAAAACGTTGTGTGCGTGCGCGCGCGTCCCAGTATATTCATTTAGCCTGCAGCCTATATGCTGCTCTGTGTACTAAACAATACTTAGAGCACTGGGTTTGTTGTTTGTTGCACTGAGGTCACTGGGCGGAAATAGCGTATTCCTATGGCACAGACTGCTATTGTAGCCTTAGTAATGTTTCTAATGTACAGTTAATAGTATGGAGGCGCTTATTTTGTCTATTAACCACACCTTAACTTCCACGATACTCGAGTCATACGCCTACCACAATAATTACATGATTAGGTACAAGTTTACAGACGCTGTTGTTTTACGCATAAGTTTATTTACTGTCTCATCCAGGCTTGCAAGCTGAAGCACACCCTGAGAGGCCGAGTGCGAGCAGAGACCAGGGTGCGTGAGTGCGTTTCACATTTTTGCTTACTCCACACCAATTCGTGTGCATAGACTTGCATGTATGTCATCGCATGTGTCTTGCAGTTTCCCCACTGAATCTGTAGCGACTTACGGTCCTGTGAGTTCTCGCTCTGGTTGCAGAAAAAAAAAGTCGCTTGTCGCTTGCTGATTTCATATGACAACATAAATACATGTCGCATGCAGAGTTTCTCGGCTGCAGTAGAGTGAAGTGAGAGGAGGGGCAGCTCGTTGAAGCCCGGATCCCCAGGGGAATAACTCACATCCCAGAGTTACGGCACCATGCTCGGCCAAAGAGCCACGGAGGAACAGAAGTCAGTGGTTGTTTGATGCACACACAGGTCTGTCCTGCACCGTTTCAGGAACGTGGTTTTCTCTTCTGTTTCCCCGCTCCAATACACTACTTACTTATTGCATGGTCACATATTCAGTGGTGAAGACCTGAATCCCTTTAATTGACCCAAATAAAATATGCTTACTGTGCGTCCAGATGGGCATCCGGATCATGTAGGCTTTGCTTCGAAAATAATTGCCCTAACAAAAATATTAATTTGCATTCACTCTCACGCGACGAACAAAAACTGTATAATTGTCCAACTGTATACTACAACTGGAAACTTTAATTGTCTTAAATTTATTAATTTACAGTGGAAATACTTAGCAAAATTAAAGCGTTGCCTCATAGGTCTCAAAATTATATTGACCAAAGCTGTTGATGATGAACGATGCGAAGTCTTCAGATAAAATGTCAGTGTTAAAGTTACTATGTATTGTTTATTTACCCACACGCACTTACACGCACGCGCGCGCGCGCGCACACAGTTAATTCTGTAGACACTAAATGTAATTACATCTATATATACACACATACACACACACCATTCAGATTTGAACTGGTGGTGTGATATGGTTTATTTTTCCTCGATATTTAAACGTGAATATGAAGATGAACAGCCTGACCAAAAAAAAAAAAAAAAAAAGCTCCTGTTTTATTTGTCTCGTTGCTGTCATTCTGAAGGGCTCTGTCAACATATCTGAGTAGTTTCTACATCACCGGTGCTTCAGACATGAGAACAGCCTCATGTTGGCCCCGTGATCATGCTCTTTGAATTATAGCTTTCAGTGCTGCGGGTTAAAGTTTGAATTAAGGTTGCTTTTCTAGGAATGCCCCTGAAAAAAATCCTTAAAGCAAACAATTTTATCTTAAAATTAATTAGGCTAATCAAAAACATGTACAAATATGTTTGTGTTATTTCCAATAACGTATAGAGATAGTTTGCCATGCAGATTTGTGGCGCACCAGATGCCACTGGGCACCTATTCCCCACTGCTCCTCTGTGAATATCGGCCGGGCTGGAGGGGGGAGAGGGATCTACGAGGGGCAGGCTTCTTCCAGCAGCCCGCCCTGGGCTGGTCATGCGGGGGAAATGCTTTGCACGACCAAACCGGCGTCCTCCTCTCCCAGAGGCGGACATTCCGTCACTTCTGCACATAGACTATATTTGTGATACGCCTTGAATACGGGGATGTAAAAGGGGGTAAGAGACTCACTTTACCCACCTTCGTCTCTGAGGAATGTAGTTCACCCTGACCCAATGATCTAAGTTCATACAGGCATAAACTGTTAACAAACATGAAGATGATGTTTTCACTACCTAAAATAAAATATAAATTGATACTGAAAATACATTTGGTAGTAGATTTGTCGGTGTGTGTGTGGTGTGTGTTGGCTTTATGGCGATTCCTTTCTGAAGTAGAGGGTTTTACCCACTTTTTTTATTTTCCACTACATCACTGGTGAAAATGTATTCATGGAGGACATGGACGGATTGCAGTGAGTCGGTAAGGGCGCGTGCGCGCGCGCGCGCACACGCACACACACACACACACACACACACACACACACACACACACACACACACACACACACTTTCCCTTTCATTTTTCCCCTTTAAATTAAATTTAATATGTTCTGACTAGTTTAATTTAAGGGTAAAATTATATCCAGGTAATTAAATTACGTTGCTTAAGTTTATTCTAGCAATGGAATGTGTCATGCAATTTGAAGTAGCTGATTAAACTATAGGAAGTGAAGGAAAGACACGGATTTTAAGACGTAGCCCAGACAGAAGCCAAAACACACAACCCAACATGATCCACATGTGGAAACTAGCTCACTGGCCTGGTTTACCAGCAGACCTAACTAGTTCATATGGTTCATTTCTTACATGGTACTAACGGTGAGAAAGGGGCGAGTGTTAATAATAATTTGAGGTGGAGCTATCTACCCACAAAAAGCTCTCTAGTGTAGTAAGCAGAACCTCTCAGCCCCTCGCAGTTTTCTTACACGCAGCAAACCAAACGTCCTGCAGCTCCGAGTCATTTGTTTTGCATTGAGTTTTATGGAGACACTTGGTCAAGGAGGCGCAGGCACTTGTAAGAGTATAGACTTTTTATGACACAAACCCACTGCCCCATGCCAAAACAATGAATTCCACTCCACCCCCCACCACCCCCACCCGGAGACTGTGATTTTACATGCAATCTGAGCCTGAAGTGTGTGTGGACAGTGGTGGGGGGAGGGACTCTCTTCACCTTTCACCCCGCCATGTTGGGACTATTTGTATTTTCATGGGCCCCTGTGTTACTCGCAAACCGGAGAGAAGACTGGATTTTAATCGATGGGTAAATATCGAGGTTTTAGAGCAGGTTACAAGCAGGGGAAAAAACATTAAGCGCTTGGGAAGATTTGCATGGGTTCATTCATCTGGCCGTTCAGGTTTTGAACCTCTCCATGTTCGGCTGCGAGTGGAAAACACCGAAACTGTCAGCTCATCAGCTGATTACTATTCAAACAACACAAAATCGACTCGTCTACTGGCACGATTGGATTTCAACAACAGTCTATCTCGAATGATCAACTAGTAGCTTTGCAGGTCACGTTTTGTCTACAGCAGCCATGTTATGAACCCGTTTTATATTTTGTTATTGTAGGCCTACTTACTCAGCAAAGCCCTTAGAAAGCTATCACACATCGCAGGCAACACTGTGACGACAGAAAAAGCTACAATCCTCTAATAAAACAGCATACTGCATGTTATAAAGATACTATGTTGAACATAGTATCATAGTATGTTGGAACATAGTATGTTCCAACAAATACATCAACAAAACTCTAGTGATAGCATCGGCGAAAAAAACTCCCATGAAATGCTTTCAGAGGGCTAGAAACTCTCTTCTGAGAATCACACTATAGGTCCCTATAGGGATATTATAGCTTTGCCACTGGATATAAAAATACCATAAACACAATAAAGTCACTATAACTATAACCTACTATTGAGTGCCACAAAAACATAATAAGTCCCTACAGTAAAATTGTGGGAATATTATGTTGATTTTTTTTTCTTCGACATGCAGCTCCAAAAATTAATCCGAAAAAATGAGCTGATGGATTAGCAACAATGTGGCAAGTAATTCTGAAAGGCTCAAAATAAAATTTTCAGCGTTTCCTTTTAACTATAAAGGCTGTCTGCAGGCCCAGCTGAATTTAGCAAAGCCTTTCTCTGTCGTTACACGGAATTTTATCTTAACTATATAACATACTAGCAATCACAGAGCCTGTTAACCTACTGCTAGAGAGAGAGGGTGGGGTGGGGGTGGGGGTCCATCCAGCTAATCACTAATTACGTACCGTGTAATTATATATTCACATTGTTTGAAATAAGACATTTGACTTTGACGGGATGGAGAACAAGACTCCCTAACTGTACCTCTCTCTCTCTCTCTCTGTGTGTGTGTGTGTGTGTCTGAGAGAGAGAGAGAGAGAGAGAGAGAGAGAGAGAGAGAGAGAGAGAGAGAGAGAGAGAGAGACACTACTCTAATCATCAAATGCCAGATCTCTGCTTTTAACAGAAACTAGGTTGCGTGTTATCGTTACCATTTGCGAGCACAGGACAACCACTCGTTGCTTTTTTCTGAGCAGCAATATTTTCTTTGTTTCAATTTAACTGTTGAAGCATATGGGTGATGAGATTCATATGGCGCATAGCGTAAAATGAATCAAATTTGTTACACAAAACAAGCCCGTAGCCTACGTTTCTGTCCGTCTTAACCTAAGTCTTCTGCAACATTTATATTTATCTTCCAGCAAGGTCAATACACCACAGATAGCTCATATCCCCTAACACACCCTGACATGGATGAGAAATGCTCGTTAATATGTATAAAAGCAAATAGACGATATATCCTATCTATGCATGGGAACATTCCCGGCTTCAAAATAAAACTCCTATTTAGCTGTCACTAGTCATTTGTTGTAGCTTATGGGCTCAATCTGTGAAAACATTCCTCCCAGTCTAATGCTTTACTTTTCTATAGATTACAGCCACGTTTTGGCCAAAGTGCAATGTCCAAGAACTCAATTCTGGTTTCACACATCTTTTTAATGAGCATCCCTTACACTGTCATTTTCACAATTTAAAAAAAAAAAAAAAAAAAAAAAAAAAAAAAAATCTCTCAAACAAACATGCAGCAATATAGATGGAGGTAGGTAGAGCGGTAACAATGGGTTAAATAAAATAGTGTAACACACAATCAAGCACATTTGATATTTGTGTTAAATGTCTCGATACCATCCCATTAAACACTGGAAGACGTGGGAGCTGCCTTTCCTCTGGCACTTGCTGCTTTGCCCCGAGTTGTCTTTCCTACACACTGGTTTTCCTTTGCCATGCTCCTCTCTCTGCACGAACTGAGGACAAGACTTGAGTCAGCCCATACAAACTGAATCACTGTTAACTATTTTTCTGTCTCTGACTGTTAAATGGAGACTATAAAGAAGACAAGAACATGAGGTAATGTTATAGGTGTGAATGAGCATAAATAGAATATAACACAAATGTTTTCAAGACTTATGGGTGAAAAGGTGTTTGTTGGAAAGCAACCTAAATCCTTGGATTCATTTTCCTTGTGTGTTACTTCACAATCCTTTTTAATTCCCTATATTTTTAAAATCAATAAAAGATGAAATACCACAGCCACACATTTATTTCAAGGACATCGCCCCAATCTTCTGTCCATCCACACACTGCTTATTCTCACCCGTGTGTGCTTATCCGACTTTCCTACATCAGTGGAGGCTATAACAACGGTAAAGCAGGTAAAACAGGTTACCTATTGTGCATAGTGAAGAGGCAAAAATCTTGGAAACCCTGTGTGATTGGGTGTGAAACAGAGTCGACGGCCCATGATATCAACTCTTGGCTACAGAATTTATTTGCATTGCTTGCATATCCTGATGCAGTACTTTTCCTCATGTACAAATTCTGGACTCTGTCTTTACTGACAATGTATGCACTTTATGTGGCAAATGAACAGTATACCTATGGAGCCAAGCAGCTGCCCTCTCAGTTTTTAAAAACAGAGCCAGGGCTATATGCACAAGGATTCAGAGATCCTGATCCACACATTTTAAAAACAAATCTGGGACATTATATAACATTATAACATCTAAAAGGTTGGTATTGTTCATAGAATACTGTAAATTATATAAAATCTGAGACTGCTAGATGTGCATTTAGGGATGCACTGTCCTCAGGAAAATCTCTCTTGACAACCTGAGGAACATTATACAGGCTATGTGCAGACTTTGACTTAATCAAGTGCAAGTTGTAAAAATCATTTGCCATTTTCAGTGTTTCAGTAGCTATATGGGCCCCTCCACTGCTGCTGCCCCCTCCTTCGCCTCCCTTTGTTCTCTCCAGCTCTAATAGGTTTTCCCCTGCCACACACAATTCACTTTTTTCCTTTTCCCCAGCTCTCCGTTCCCCCCCTTTTAGTGCAGTGCCCAGTGTCGACTGGAGCATTTGAGCAATTTGAAATTAAAGCAAACAATGGGCAGGCACTCCCAGGGACCTCTCGCTCACCATATTACACGGAGGACGCTCGTGTGCTCTTGCGCATTATTGGCAAGTCATTACGTTTCTCTGGAAACCGAGAGCGGGAGCTTGCTCAGAGGAATTGGTGATGCAAGCAGCAGCTGAGTGCTTGGAATAGCCTGTGTGTGTGTGTGTGTGTGTGTGTGTGTGTGTGCGTGTGTGTGTGTTCAGGAGCATCCTTAGCAACAACAAGAGGATGGTGTCAAATCAAAACTAGATACTGAAAGGTTTGATTTGTGGCTTGAAAATGAGATTTTCAAACAAACATCCATATAATATTTTAGAGTTAAAGGAATCATTCTCACAATAAAAGCTTTTCAAAATGCCGTATCATTAAAATGTGAATAAGGTCTACTCTGTCTGTCAGGTTTTCCCAACCCCTTGGTCAAGACACCACGTGGGGTCATAAACAATTCTTAGTCATGTTAAAATGACTTAAATATGACGACATACCAGTTATTTCTTTTGGACTGTTCAGAAGTGGCTCAGAGACAACAACGCAGTGTTTCTACACAGTGTATGAAACAAAATAAATGATCTATCTATCTACCTATATCTATATATATGTACATATCATCCAGTAATTTTGTGTAATTTGCAGGAATTCTCCTACAGGGTCAGCTGCCAGAGAAGGTTTGGGAAGTCCTGCTCTATATGATAGCCCACTTAAGCTCTATTGAAACTGTGAGTAAATCACTGCATCCAGATCCACAACCTAAATTATCTTAAATGTCCTCTATTATTTCATCACTGCCTAATCACTGCAAATGACACAACCAAAAACCATGCATTCATCAGAAATCAAGCCGCTGGATGGCATTAGTTTTTATTTTTTGCTTGTTTAATTTCATTCTAAAATGAAATGACAAAACTCTTCCATGCAAAACAAACCATCTAGTTGTACTCCATTTTAAAGCTGTAAAAAAATTGTTAATGTTTGAGTAATTCGTAATGGTTTGAGTAAAACAGGAGGGGGTGTTTCAAGAAGCAGAATGCGGGTAAGTGGTGTGTGTGAGTGCATGTGTATGTGTATGTGTGTGTGTATGTGTGTGTGTGTGTGGTGGGTCATGTACATGGAATTGTGGTGGGCCTGTTCTTGTCTCCAAATTGGATACTGGTCATTATCATGTTGCCACATCAAAGCATTATATATACATAGATAGATAGATAGATAGATAGATAGATAGATAGATATAAAATAAAAAAAAATAAAAAAACAACTTAATGATCACTTAGGTTGTCATCTGGCAAAAATCCTATTTTACAAACACAGCCCAACTTTTTTTTTTAAGAAGCACAGAGCCAATACAAACAGGTTAAATAAATCAAACAGCTGGAAAGCATTCAGCAAGGTAAATGATTAAATCTGCACTTACAAGTTCCAGTATTATATTAAGTGCCTTTGAAGCATTTTTTATTTATTATTATTTTTTTTTTTTAACCCATGTATAAAACTATAAAACGTGTCTCTGGGCTCAATGCAGTACAATCAAGTCCAAACCAAGACAGACTTTAAAATCCTGACCTGCACACGTCTATTTAACTTGTACCTCAACACTCCCAGTCACACACAGCTTATTTGGAGTGTTGCTCCACTTTGGTGTATCTTTAGTATGGGTTATTTTGCCACATTTTCCTCTGCCTACCTCCATGTTGCTGCAACGTTGACAGCCAACTGAGCACACCGAGTGAAACAGCCTCATGGTGCTGCAAAACTTTCAAAGCATCTCGGCCATGTGCTACCAAAATGGAACAGGCGCTCTCCGGGGGAACCAATCACACCCGCCTTTTACTTCCTGTCAGAGGCACGCACACACGCACACGCGCCTTACGTACTACGCACTTCCTGTTCCCGACCGAGGTCCCCTTCTTCTTCTTCTCGCTCGCGCCGTGAAGTGGATGTTTTGGTGAAAAATAGGCTGTCGAAAAGAAATGTAAACACGACTAAAACATGACATTTCGACCGAGTGGAACCTAAAGCGGCGTGGCAGGGGAGCGAGGGGCGCCTTCTGCAAAGGTTTCGGCTCATCTTCGTCGTACTCCGCATGTCCGCTTTCTTCGTAGATGGTCTCCGGCGAGCGGTGTCTGGCAGCGGACGACGAATTCTTGGCGAATAACATGAAGGAGATGATTGGAGGCTGCTGCGTTTGCTCCGACGAGAGAGGCTGGGCAGAAAACCCGCTGGTATACTGCGATGGACACGGTTGCAACGTCGCCGTGCACCAAGGTAAAAACAAACATAAATAAACACAAAAAACTCACCACGGAAAAAGTGTTAGCTAGGCTAGTTAGCCGCTAGCTTGCAAGGTAGCCAGCATTATCTGGTTGCAAGGTTATGGAAGCGCTTCGCCTCCGTCTGCTCTCACCAAGGCCAAGCCGAGGTCAGGCTTAACTCGGGCAGCGGAGCAGCTCGTCTCTGTAGCCTGATATGCAGCGGGCCATTTGTACACATATATTTATTTATTTTTTCACTTGACTTAAAATGACAGGACTGCGTGTTAGCTTCACGTTGTAGGTAGGAATGAATTCAGTGATACTCAAAGTTCATCCAGGTGACGTCCAGTGTTTACAGGCGAAAATAGCTGCTTATGTGTCCGTCACCATTACATGAGCTAACCTGCTGTTTCAATAGAAGTCAGCAGTTTTGATCCTCTGTAATTGTACGTTACAGTGCTTGTACCTGCAGTAGTATTGTTTTGTTTACATGGCCTTATGTTGTTGCCAGTCACAGTGAGTGCACTGTTGAATCAGCAAACCTGTCATGCAGGGGCATGTTCCCCATGGCCTAAACCTGCGTGTAGTATTTAACCAAAAAAGGCAACAACAGAAAAAAAAAAAACACATTATAAAACGTGAATCAATAGCACTGAGGTTAAGGTTAACGTTGATGATGCAGTTTTTTTACTTTTTACTTTTTACTTTAAGTAGTGTGGCTTTTATGCTGAATTCTTATTTAAGTGTAGGAAATACAAGTTGTGCAAAAACGTGAATTGTGAATTGAACAGCATTAATCTCACAGCTTGTCAGGCAACATGACTTTGTATTGAACACTGCATACATTTTATGCAGTGAAATCAATGCTAGAACAAGTAAGAGAGCTATAAAGTTGTCATTATGGGACTGTGATACTAATATCAAACACACACTACACATATTTCATAGTAGACTATTATTATACTGCACTGGACATAGATAGTGTGCTATAACCTGTTACCGGTTATTACTTTAGGTCATTTGTGCTGTGTGTATGATGACCTCAATAACATTTGGGTGTTGTGTTCTCAAATATCTGGATTATATCTGATTATTCCACTGGATTATAGCTTCTGGTCAGATCAGAGATAATCTGAAAGTGTGTAGACGTACGTTGTACAGGGTAGTGGAACTATATTTAGGACAGCACTGAATGTAGTGCACTTTTTTTCCCAGCAAAGCTAAGCCAGTCTTTTCAAGCATCAAGGGCAGTTCAGGTTAAGCCCAACTTCTGCAAAGCTGCACTAAAATGCTTCTGTGAGGAGCTTCAGCGAAGGTGTTTTGGAGTAATCATGGCTTGCAGAGGCTCACAGAGGAGTTGATGTGCACACCCCAAAGCACACCTGCATATTGAACACATCTGCAGTCCCGTGCATCAAACAGACCAACTATATTCCTTTCTTGCCAGAATAATAGGGCATTTCTCTTAATGTTGTCAGCACTGTACCAAACATGCAAACTGAAAGAACCAAACCATATATAATTCATAAGTTGAGCTCATTTTTAGTGCGTCAGTCACTCTATATGCGTTTATATTATCCCCACCGTAACATTCAGCTATTGTTGTTCCCAACTTGGCACTTTTTCTTGATCTTCATAGAAATTTGCAGGAGATGTCATAATCAGTACTGTTTGAACACAGCCTCTCTGTATGGTTGAAGAAGCTTTGCAAGATAACAAAACCCCATGCCATGATCCATTAAATTCATTAGCAGTTAGGCTGTATTATTATGGTATCTTTAAAATATTCAGTATTTTTAATCTCCTTAAAGCTAGGGTTTGTTGAAGGAAATAATTATTTTGCTTTTTTCAATGTTGCCCATAAATATGTGACATTTAACAATGTATTATCAATGGTCCTGCTCTGTCCTATGTGCATAAAACAGTTTCTAAACATGGGGAACCATGTTAGCTGGCAAAAACAATCTATCTAATTCTAAACCATGTTTACTCTTGCATTCAAGACGATTTGTGTAAAAATGTTCTCTTCCATTGTGTTCGAAGAAGGAGTAAATACAAATGAACCAGTGTGATATTTGTAAACAGGTTTGGCAGGATTGCTGTGTGGCTGGCTGTGCCAGTGTGGTTTCTTTATCTTTGAATGTGAATGCATGTTGTGGAAAAATGTTTTTTTTTGTTGGGGTTTGTGAAGGCTGACTCTACTTTGTCTTGTTTTTCCTTTTTCTCTCGCCTCTATTTCTCTCTCTGCAGCCTGCTATGGCATCGTGCAGGTGCCCACTGGTCCATGGTTCTGCAGAAAGTGTGAATCTCAGGAGAGAGCAGCACGAGTGGTGAGTCAAACAGTTCCTCCATTCATCAACTGTGCATAAACCTCTGGCACAAAAGACCAGGCGCTGACTGCCTGATAAGGACAGTGGATGTCCAAAACATATTATTGAACAGTGCGCGGTTAAAATTGCAACATGACAACAGAAGCTGATGAGATGTTGTATCAGCAGTGCCTTTGTTACAAGTTCTTGTTACAAGCAGCAAGTAATTCCAAAACAATTCTTTAGATGTTGAATGATGTGGCGTTGCAGCAAAGCGAATATGGGACATTTTAGCAGGTCAAAACTATTTTATGGAATTGGTCGGCAAGACCCACTTGTGGAAGCCCTATCATGTGTTGTCCGTTATAATCACTATGTTCCATGCACACATGAAACCAGATTATTTTTAGAACTGGGTGAAGGTAGGATGTCTGATTATTCAGACTCCCCAATTGATGTGTGCAAGGAATAATCGGGTTCCTCCTAAACCCCCAATGTCCCTCGGACTGTTAGTGCTGCTGTCAGTGGTGCTGCAGTGTGTGCTGGGCCACTGGAAAGCACCGGACAACCGGCTTCTTGCTGTGAGGATTTCCTCGAGCTTTGCCACTCTGCTGCAGAGGGTTAAAGCAGGCAGCAGCAGATATGTTTTTTTGATTCGTTATATCATTGTCTATGATATAAAATTATTAAGCATTCTTCAACACTAATGTCAAACAGATGGTAATGTTTTTCTTTTCGTGAGCGTTGTGCAATGTATGTTTGTTGTGTCAGTTTCTTCTTCCAATAATTGGGTTTCTGCAGCAGAAATTTACCTGTGTTAACTGGGTTCCTCTTAAAGGCCCTATGCTGTACACTTTTCCAGGGTTTTATTTTAACTGTTGATATCACTGCAAGATGTATTTGTGGTTTTGAATACCTGTGGACCGCTAAATATAGTTTAACAGCTCCTCTCTCTTGCCTTTTTCCCGGAGCTCGGGCAGCACGGTTCATTTAGCCAATCAGAGGAGAGAATCAGCATATCTCCACTGATTGGCTGACTGTTTTCTGAGTGACTTATGGTCAGGCCAATCTCAGGAAAATAACTGAAACCTACGCTGCTAAACAGTGCTAACCGGTAAACAGGAATTATCATCTTATCTAGATCTATAAGATTGTCATGGCTACTGCTGAGCCTGCTGTTGTAGGACCGTACGTGTTTGAGCCCGATTCAGATCCCGAGTCACAAACTGCAGGAGACACCAAACCACCTCAAATCCGTTTATTACAGGATGTTCCAGAATGGTAGATTATGTTTGTTAAATATGTTGTAACGTTAACAAGCAGATGTCACAGTACGGAGTAACGCTAATCAAAATAACAATAATGTCTGGTAAAAGGTAACATGTTTTTGCAAAATGAATGTGATAACTCCATTGACGTAACGACAGTCTTAGTCACTATCCACTCAATAAGATGCAAGGTTACTCTGTATTCAGTACTCTACCTACTTGAAAATTTAGCAAACACCGATGGTTCAAAGTCTGGCGTTTTTAGTTATAACGAACATTTGTGTGTCAGCTTGTTGCCTGGGGAGCAGAGGCGGGCTGTGGGCGGAGTCACCGTCTTAATGACATCGTGAAGTAACGGAAGTGCAATCCACTCGTTTTACAGGGAGAGTTTCAAAAAACGGGCTGTGTGCACTTCTCCATTTATCACAGGTTTAATGCATGGGACAGTATTTATGTGGCCCCGAGACCTTCCCTATCACGCAGAAACAACGAAAATTGCATTTTTCATGCCATGGGGCCTTTAATTTTTTGACCCAATTACGGTAACTGTGTTACTTGTTTCCATGGCAGTTTAGAAATAAGGTAACTGCTGTACAAAGGGGAATGACCTATTTACTAAAATGCATGTAAACACACTGAATGACAGTTTGTGCTGAAAGTGATTTGTGTATTTGTGAATCTGTGTTGTTTTTTTGGGCAGTTAGAATGATTTCATGGACACTTAGTAAAGCAGACAGATTTAGGTAAATAATTATTTACAAATAATTTTTAAGTAATTATTATAACCACAAAGTTACAAGCAGAGAATTGTCCAAAATGTCTTGGTAAACTGAAGCATTAAGATTTCCCTTCACTGGAACTAAGGGGCCGAGGCCAACCCCCAAAAAACAAGCCCATAGCATTATCCCTCCTCCAGCAAACTTTACAGTTGGCACAATGCAGTCAGGCATGGAACGTTCTCCTGGCATTCACCAAACCCAGACTCGTCCATCAGAATAGAATAGAGAAGCGTGATTGGTCACTCCACAGAACACGTTTCCACCGCTCCAGAGTCCAGTGGCTGCGTGCTTTACACCGCTCCAGCCGACGCTTGGTGTTGTGTTTGGTGATGGAAGGCTTGTGTGCAGCTGCTCGGCCATGGAAACCATGAAGCTCCCAGAACACAGTTTTTGTGCTGATGTTGATGCCAGAGGAGGTTTGGAGCTCTGCAGGTATTGAGTCAGCAGAGCGTCGGCCACTTTTACGCACTATGTGCCTCAGCCCTCTGCAACCCCGCTCTGTAACTTTATGTGGTCTGCCACTTGGTGGCTGAGTTTCTGTGTTTCCTGAAGGCTTCAATTTTGCAATAATACAACTTGCAGTTGATGGTGGAATGTCTGTGAGGGAGGAAATTTCACAAACTGACTGTTGTATCCTGTTACATCACTATTACAGTATCACTCTCAAATTCAGTGAGCTCTTCACATCGACCCATTCTTTTTTAAATGTTTGTAAAGGCAGACTGCATGGCTAAGTACTTGATTTTATACACCTGTGGCAATTGGACTGAATGAAACACCTGAATTCAGTGATTAAGAGTTGTGTCCCCATACTTTTGTTCCTATAGTGTAGCTGCATCCATCCAAGTAAGTCATATGTTTAATCAGTGAGGTGCTTGCTCACGTTCTGCGACGGGTCACAGTGGAAACCTTTTTCATGGCTGTGGCTCTGTCATCTGCATAATATATTTAACTGGTTTTAATCTGTGACCATAGGTCATGAAATTCAAAACACTGTGTCATGAATGAACTATTAATGCCAGATGGATGACATGCCTGTGCTGCTAACATTCTGTTTCTTTTTATTGTGTATGTTGGACCGCTTTTCTGATCCAGCGGTTTAAACTTAAATTGAGCAGCTGAAAACCAGTCACTGATGACCTTTACAACATTTCTCAGCTGATTGTGATTAGTACTCAGGATTGTTGTACCTCTCACTCTTATATCTCTTATACAACTTGGTGGAAACTTGGTGGAATTTTTCACTAAGGTCTGAACTGAATTAAGCGAAAAGGCTTTCATAAATTCTGCACCCTGTTTATGGAAAGTACTGCAAAATTGAAAGGGCTTGTCTCAGTGAGTCTCAGCTGATTATGACGGATACTGAGGCAGATTCAACAAGGAGCCATCTAGACTTTGTTTGCTTGCTGTTTGTTTGATCCTCTATATGTAGGCTTGATTGTCCTGGTTTGCAGTTGGACTTCTGCCTTTTGGCACTGGTCTGGAAAACTTTGATTTTGCTTTTAGCTTTTGAAATGTTTGATGTGCTCTGCTATTGCACATTTTTGCATAGTATTTGTCTGTATGTGTGTGACTAGTTTGCTGCTTTTGTGGCCCAGTTGGCTTTGAATTTATTGTCTCAGTAGGATTACTTGGTTAAATAAAGATTGGAAAAACTCATGCATCAAACTCAGAAATAGACAGGAACAAACCTTGTAGAATTTATCTCTGCTGTTTAGTGGAGAAGGTGACATTCTTACATGATTTGGTCAAAGGTGTAGAAGTGTGTGGTTCGGTGTACCTAACACGGACACATCTCAATGAGTCTGTCAACAACATCGGCTTTCTGGGAAGCCAGCAGGGGGTTTTAGCTCAAACTGTCATGTTTCATGATAGAAACTCAGAAAACATGGTCTGTCCTATCACACACAATAGAACATTGTATTTACTGTCCCTGTGTTTAGTGAAAGTGAAAAAACAAATTAAAGCATGTATTCTCACTAAAACATACCTATATATAAACACATCAAACAAGCACATTCTCAAATGTATATGTTGTGATTGTGTGCAATTTCGTGATAATGTAAGGGTGAAGTTAGTGGTGTGTAAGACAGAACAGGTTTCAAATCCCATCTGAGCTGCTAACTTGGAGCAGGTGGTGTAGTGGGAAGGGAGAGGGTCCGTCAACCTGCTGCGAGGTTCCTTTTAAGAACGTACTCTTAAATCCCTACCAGCTCTAAAGGTGTTGGTTTGTAGTAGACGCTGAGCTCTGACCTTCCTGTAGACGTAGGCAAGAGAAGACAGTTATAATTTGTATTTCACTAGACATTTGTTTATGTCTTGGGTTTCTTCATTAACCCATTAAACCATACTTCATCAACAGTCTGTTGTGTCCTGCAGCTGGTTGGCCTTTTCATTTCCAAACAACAATGTAGAGTTAATACAAAAATTATTGTTTATAGCACTCTTGCAAGCAGGGGTTTATAGTAAAGCCAATAATAAGTAAAGGCCAGTCAGCCAAAAATGCCAAACAGTTTTTATGAGAATAAATAAGGCAAATGACACAACATGATATATGTTTTGATATAATAAAATGGGTGAAAGTTGAGTGTATGAAAGCCCATTTTAGAAGTTAGGTATGTGGAGTAGAAGCACCTTAAACTGCTTGTCATAGTTTGTCAGAGAGGTTGCAGTGCTTCTCATGGAGATGTAAAAATTGTCAGGAAGAAAATCAAAGAAATACAAAAAGGACACATTGAATTAAACCTCAAATAAAGACTTGAACCGGTAAACAGGCAGATTTTGCAAATTGCCTAGCTCCTTGTGTGTGGACACACGTTTCTCCACTTCTCAAAGAGAGAAGCGAGAAGTCTTCAGATGTTTGACAATAAACAATGGCATGTATGCCTGTAAAAGAATAGACTTGGAGAAAACTTCACCAGACTAAAAATAAATAATAAAAGAGCTCCATTGTGGCAGCGTTTTTTGTTTGTTTGTTTGTTTTTTTTCTTATGTCCCAGTATGTTTTTGAAGAAACATCAAGGAGTTTTCCACCTGCTAAAATTCTCCTCTGCTATAGTTGATCTTCAAGAAAATAACATCAAACCTCATTGGCTGATCAAATTAACCTCCACTGATTGAAAGAAATGCAAATACTTCGCAAAAAATAAAACCCATTTCTACTCTGGCGAACTGCACCACCCGGCTTGATACAAAGAAAAATTATTGTGATTATTTTGACAGATATTGCAATTTTAATAACAATTGCAGTTTTAGTGTGAATGATAATTTTTGCATCATAATTTTCATTTTAGCTGAAAACAGAGTAGAGTAAAATGAGGGTGATGTGATTTTTGCTGCGGTCTGTATCAAACCATGTTTTTTTCTTTTCTTTTTTTTAACATCTGGAGAATATGATTGCATATTTGTAGCTCCACAATATTTTGTTTGAAATGGTATGCTGTCACATTTAACCTATATCCAAAAATTGCAGCTGCTGCAATTTGGACATATCACTTATCTATACAGCGATTTCAGTACAACCTCAATTACTTGTGCAGCCCTACCGCTGGCCTGCCTGTGTATGTATCGTGCACCCATGCCAAAATTTCACGTGCTCCAGCTTCGCATGGCACAAACACACCAATGGTGAAATTCGCTCACCATCCACCCTCCAACTGAAAATGAATGGCACATTTGCAATGTTGCATGCCATCTGTTCAAGCCTTTAGAGCGTTCAGACTGTTCATTGCACAGCTGGAATTATACTTCTGTGAACAAACATTTAAACATCTAGGGTATTATGGGTAACCGTAGATTGCAGAGATGGGCTGACATGCAACACCTCCCAAATCTCAACAAAGTGTCGTGCGGCCCTACGTATCAAATAAGCTGACTGGCTGAATTGTCCTGTTTTGTGTCGGGAGGAGGGCTCCAAATGGAAAACAAATATGGAATGAACATGGAACAGATAGAAGAGCACCTTGTGGATGTGGTCCAAAAATAGAAACACAACAGTGCAATTTCTTTTCACCAGGTGGGGAAAGAGATTTGTTTCCCAGTTTCTTGTATTAATTGTGACATTTGCCCCAAGTGAACATGTTACCGTTATGCACAAAATTCATACAAGAAGATAACCATAAATGTCACCTAACGACACCCGTACAGAGTGAGAGGCATGTTTTAGCCTGAAGGAGCATGATAATGCTATGGCTTTGTAACCTCACAACACATTTTATTTTCCTGACTTTGCAATTTTTTTTAAGTGGGAAAGAAACCTTATTGTATTAGTTTGTAAAATTTTGGTCATACTTCTGGGTTTTAGGGTCGCAGAATTGTAAACATTCAAGTCGATGCCAGTAGTCCAAAAATACTTTGGTAGCTGATTTTGTATGGCACCGTAGGTACTGGATGCATTTGTTTAGATTTCGTATTCATTTAGGTTTGGCCTTCAGCGGGCTGTAGTATATTCTTCTGGAACTGACGAGGGCAGTATTCACACGATTTACACTTGTTCAGATGTGCGCTGCAGAAGAGACAAACACACAAGACACAAGATAGAGCAGTAGCTCTGACTCGGCTTGGCCAATAGAGGCACAGCGAGAGTCGTGTGTGGAAGGATTTCGCGTTCGAGGCGGATGCTCAGGGTATAATAATAAATTCGCATATCAAAATATGCAAATGGTGCCATCATGGTTTCTGGTTAAATAGTTTCTTTTTCTAATTTATGTCTCCTTATTATTTCCATATTTTACTCATGTCTCTGCTGGGTAATGCAGTTGAAATTTTGTGCAACTTAAAAAGTTATTTAAACACAGTTGGCTTATTGTTTGTTTTAAATACTTGAAGGCTTTAATATTAGAATGTTCAACAGATTTTAATAAAGAAGTGTTTGTCGAAGTAAATGGGATTTCTTTTTTTACCATGGTATCCAGACGGGTGTCGAGAATCGTGGAAATTCACTGGTATGAACTACTGAATTTCTGGTATTGTGACAACCGAACATTCATGTAGTCATAAGCAGCCTTGCGCTACACACCACCACCCATCTCCGTCATGACTGACCCACTGAAGGCGCACTGGCGGTGGGGACGCGTTCTACCAGAAAGCACACAACACAAACATTTCCTGCAAAAATCCTGCTGAAATTTTCAACCCAATGGATTATATGCTTTTTACATGGACCCTGGTGGTTAGAAACTCTGCGTGACCTACAGTCACAGGGCCAAGGTGTTTTATGGGTCAAATGTTGTTTTAGGGTTAACAGTCACTTTAAGGGTGATGACTGATCACACACACTGTTCTTTGGAGTACACACAGTGTAGGCCCTGGGATGGGGAACACAAGTGAATTTGCGACAGACAGATAAAGCGAGAGAGAGAGAAGGGCCTGGTTCATTGGGCTCAGGAGAACAGCAGATGCCCGAGTACTTCTATGCTTAGACACACATGCACATACACACAGAAATAAACAGCCTTAGGTGCGAGATAGTGAGGGTGCATCACAGGAAAAGCTCTGGCCTCATGCCAAAGTCAGCAGCACATGCCCGAGTTACCTCACATGCCCGCATATTTACCATGCTTTTGTATTCACCTCCACATAAAAGGATACGATCGACCTGTTGTTTCTCACCTGTCGTTTCTCGTTTCTCCACAGAGGTGCGAGTTGTGTCCACACAAAGATGGAGCCCTCAAGAGGACGGATAACGGAGGTAGGATCCCTCTCAGCCACACACATGTACATGCACAAACACGCACATGTACGCAGCCACAGATTTGTGGTTGGCCTCTTGCGTATTTTCGTCATTAATTGCGTGTCACGGGCAGGTTTAAGTGCCGTGAGCGTGCTGGGAGAGTTATGTTGCTTTTGGTTGTGTGTGTGTTGCCTCTCTGTGCCGTCCTTGCCAGTCCATGTTTTATGAGTGTGTGTGTGTGTATGTGTGTTTATGAGGGGGCGGGCCAGGATGGGTATAGTGCATGGCCTGTGAGGAGTCTCCTCTCTGGGTTCATTGGGAGGTCAGGTTGGTGGAGACTGTAAATATTCTGAGTGTGTGTGTGTGTGTGTGTGTGTGTTGAGTCAGTCAGAGAGAGAGGCACAGCTGTGGGATTGTGTCCAGGCCTGCAGGGAGGCATCAGGACAACACTAACACACACCGTTTTACTACTTTCTCTTTCTTTTTACCCTTCCCATGACCCCTCGCTCCCTCACTCTCTCTCGCTGTCTCCTCTCTTTTTCCTCCCATTTTTCTCTCTCCCCCTCTCTTTCCCCTACCTCCTTTTTCTGCGCTCCTGTCTGTTCCTCCTCTCCTGTTGAACTGTGTAAGTTGGTGTTGTTTCAGGTGGGGCAGTAATATAGCGGGGCAAAGGGATTAGTCTGAAATGATGACTTGATCCAGTAACTCGGTATGTGTTTCATGTGGCAGGTAGAGAGGAGAGAAAGGCATAGACAGACACAGAAAATACAGATTTTTTCTGGTGTTCTGACAAATCATTCCTCTGTGTTGTCTTATTACCTCTGTATCGTCAGTAGTTTTTGATTACAACAAGCATATTGGAACGTCAGCGACGTGTCCATTGCATACGGTTGATTCATCATATTAAAGATATGGAAATAATAATGTAGCTCTGAAACTTCTTACTTTGCAGTTGAGTGTGTGTTGAGTGAGCTTTGGTACCAGCTAACACACACACTAAGAGAGTGACCTAAATTTAGTCTTTTTTTTCCACTGATATTGGTGTCATTATTTCAACATGGTTTAATATGGAAGCCTATAAAAAACATAACAAAGAGCTGACAGCCTTTTCCTCCTTCCCCTTTTTCTCACTTTTTTTTTTTAAAAATTTGAAATCCATGCTACGCTGCAGATGAGCTATCAACAAAAGTTAAACTCAGCACTTCTGCTTTGGACTCTGATTAGTTCTCAGAATAAGGGATACTTTGTTTGGCGTTTTGGGGGTAAAAGTGAGTGCTTGGTTTGAGGAGGAAGGGTGTGCCACTTTTATAGTCCTGTTTTATAGGCCTCTTCCAGATTCTTGGAGGGACTTCAAAACAACAACATGCCCCCATTTCACACCACTCCCTCCCCTCCGTCCCGCCCTCTGCCCTCCCTCCCCTGTCCCACTCACCAGGTCAAAGGCAGGTCAGGGGTTCAACTGTAAGTTTAAGCCTGTTTTTGTTTCCGCTATGGGGAAAAACAGACACCTCCAGCATGGCAGGAGGCTCCCACCTCCATTTGACCTCCCGTTCACCTCCTTCAGCTCCTCCTCAACTCCTCGTCAATTTTGCTGCCACTCTACCATGCCCCCATGTCATTCTACTGCCCGCAGTTTGTCTTCAGTGACAGGCAGCTGTGTGTGTGTGTGTGTGTGTGTGTGTGTGTGTGTGTGTGTGTGTGTGTGTCTGTGTGTGCGCACATACACTTGAGGACTGTAACAAATGACTGTTTTAATATTGGTTGACTACTAATGTGCAGTATAAAAAAAACTTTGCAAGTAAATTTTTTTAACGATAGATTTAATTTGTCACATGGAATATTTAACTATAATAAAAACTATAAATCAGCACATTGTTGCCCAAGTTCACACCAGAGTGTGTTACTGGATTGAAGCTATTGCGGGGCTGCATTTGCACAGAAATGCTGTCCTGTACGCGTTCTGTGTTACAGTGTGTTCATTTGAATATTATTCCAAAAAGAACAAAAAGAGGCTTGTTTTTGTTTTATCCAGCTGATAAAACATTGTGTCCAAGAAATGTGTCTGAAATTTACACCAGCTAAAGCACCAAATGCTGGTAAAAGCATCTCTGGTGGATAAAAAAAAGTAAAAGTCACCTAACACTGGTAAGTTTTTGAGATGATAACATTTGGGTGTGTTGTTCCTACAGATTTCTGTCTGTTATGCCCACTATTTGCTTACATCAAAATACACTACTCACAGCCAAAACAAACAGTAGTACCAGTTCTAAAAGTTTTTTTTTTAAAGCGACTTCTAACAGTTAAACAGGTGGTGGAGTAATTTTAGTTAAGAAGCTTTGCTAATTAACAAGGCCATATGAGATTGACAAATTAGTCCTTTTGGAACACCATAGATAGAGCAGACCTCTAATTCAGTGTGAAGCAGTGCTTATCCATTGTTTGCAGTGGACCATACTAAATGCATTAGAGATGAGGGGCTGGTCATTTCTGTGTATAAAAGACTGGAGAGTCATTGCAACATCTTGATTCAAAGAACAGAGTCTGCCACTTGACAGGCAGTACATTAGCTGCAGGGTCTGAACTTTGCAAAGTGGAATTGCCACGTGGTCGTCACATGTCGGCTGCGTGTTGGAAACTCGAACACTTTTTCATCACATTCCCAAGTTAAAAGGCTGGGTTATGGTTCTGCGTCCAAGTATTGCTATGTGAGTATTTATAGTTTATGTGTTAGTGGGTCTGTGTGTAGATCGCTGAAATGCCAGATGGCAGTGCAAAGTTCTCATTACTCCTCTTGAGGACTGGACAATTAATTGAAATATTATCACAGTCGCAGTATGGCCAAATGTAATATCCAAATCACAGAAGCTGCTTTTTTCTCCTTTTTTTTGATAGAGGTAAAATGCGTGACAGAAATGCATTATTAATTAAGAATTGTGGTTCTGCAGAGACGCCTTGACCTACAAATCATATTCTGTAAGATAACATGCTTGTTTGGTAGCCCAGCAAAAATCACATCATCATCATTTTGACAAGATTTTCATTGCATTTTAAAAATATGATGCAAAAACTATTATTCCTACTAAAATCATGAATCATATCTGCAAAATTAATTGCAGTAGTTGTGTTTTTTTTTTTATTTTTTTTTAACCATATCGTTATCCAGAAGGTGCCCACTTTAGGACACATTCTGTAGTGTCTAAACGAGTATTTTTGAACATTTCTAGCCATAAATTTAGTGATATCTGGTAGTCTTTATAATTTGTGTGTGAGGTGTCATACAAATGAATACATTTGTAAAGCTCTCAACTAGTGTCTTTTCAAATGGCGCCGTACTGTCTTCACCATAGGTGCAAATCATCCAGAAACATGTGGGAGGAAATACAGTCGTCAAACAGACCAGTCACTGTTCTTGGGGACTTGCATTGCCCTCTGCGCAGATCCTGTGCATTTTTGGAAGGGTACATGTAAGCTATGGGGGCATTTCAGACATCCACAGCATAGCTACAGCTGCATTTTGACACAGAGCCATGAATAGGCCTTAAGTTAGTTGCTGATAAGATGGCTAGTATGAACCAGCAGGGCTCGGCGCCCTGATGACCTGAGAGCAATCGGTTCAGCAGAGTGTTACTACCTGTTGTTGAAACTAGGTAAAAAGTGTGTAGTTCTGACTGTGTTTCATGTTTTTTACAGCTTTATTTAATTCATTATTTGTTTGTTTTATTTTACCATTTTTTTTTAAGTTGAGCTACTGTAAATGCCTCAGTGTTTATTTAAGCTACGTCCTCTAAGTTAAAAAAAAATGGTGTCAGTGATAGGTAATTTATCCAGACGGTACTGTTTGCTTTAGTTTTTTTTTTTCTTGCTGCATATGTATTCATAAGCTGAGGAAATTTCACCGCTCCCTCAATGTGGTACTGCACTACTTTGACCAAAGTTGTCAGGTCTGCCTACATTACCTCTGTGTCTACAGACCTATTCAGCTATTAGAACAACTTTGTGGTGGTGAAAGAGCTGCTTTTTAAGGTGGATTAGAAAACAAAAAGGGCAGCTGTGTTGCAGTTTACATTCTATGAAAAATATTGATGAATGAATGAATATTGATGAATGTTACTTTTTGATGAATGCATCAAACAAAAATTTGTGCAATAGTGGTAAATAGAATGGCTAAATTATGGCCACTGAAAAGAAATGTTCTTCAGTTTGATACTATTTACAAAGACATATTTGCGGTTGTGTTTGAGGATGTGTGATAGTGAATAAGTGTGCGTGTCAAATGTGACTTACGTTGTAATACGTGCATTTGTTTGAAAATTTTTATGTATATTTACTTAACATAAAATAGAGCCTTTTATTTGTTTATTGTTTTTTAAGCTTGTCTGCATGAGTAGGTTATACTTTCTGGTGTGTGTGTGTGTGTGTGTGTGTGTGTGTGTGTGTGTGTGTGTGTGTGTGTGTGTGTGTGTGAATTTGTGCTCTCTGTGTAGTGTGTGCAGGCACTGATGGTTTTTGACTGTGTGTTTGCAGGCTGGGCCCATGTGGTTTGTGCTCTTTACATACCTGAGGTGGAGTTTGCTAATGTATCAACTATGGAGCCCATAGTCCTCCAGTCTGTGCCTCATGAGCGCTACAACAAGGTAACAGATCACACATGTACACAGGCAGACGCACCTTTTATGGACATTTTGTTATTAATTGCATTTGTGTCGCTTTTCTCTAATAAAAATATGTTTGCTTAACTTTGTGTGTGTGTGTGTGTGTGTGTGTGTGTGTGTGTGTGTGTGTGTGTGTGTGTGTGTGTGTGTGTGTGTGTGTGTGTGTGTAGACGTGTTACATCTGCGAGGACCAGGGCAGGGAGAGTAAAGCAGCAACTGGAGCCTGTATGACCTGCAACAAGCATGGCTGCAGGCAGGCCTTCCATGTCACATGGTGAGACCTGTTCACTTCACAGAAACTTCACAACCCAAATATAGGAGCTATTTTTCAAACTCCTGACCGAGACTCCAGTAAGCAAGTCACCAATTTACCTGAGTCTCGCCTCAGACTTCTGTGTGTTAACTTAAAAAATGACGTTTTATTTATAGGGCAGCACGATGCATGATGTATTGCCATTCTGAAAGTACTGGAAACGTCAAAATTCAGGTCTCATACAGGGCAATAACTTTGCGCATATTTATGCCACAAACACAACTTTTTACATTTTATTAGGGTTGCACGATTATGGCCAAAATGATAATCACGATTATTTTGATCAATATTGTAATCACGATTATTCATCACGATTTTTCACCATGTTAGGGAAAAGCATGTGTATTTTTATTGCACTACTTTCAAACAAACAATATATGAACAGTTTTCAATGCAAAATGAAACTTTAAATAAGAATAAATTCTTAATAATAAATAAATAAATAAAATTGTTTGACTAGTGTGATCGCTCCGTTCCGTGCTTGAATAAAGTACACTTCCCCCACTCTGGCACAGTTGGAGGGGGTGTGGTGTGCTCCAGCACGATACGGGCGTTCATGCACGAGCACATGCACGGTCACGCACGCAGCGCGCAAACGCGGATACGATGTAAATCATGCAACTTTCCTCCTGCCTCCGCAAAATCGTTTAATGCGCACAGCGATTACCGGCGAATGGCCGCGTTGCACAATCAATAATCAACCATGATGTCTGTGTCGCTGTCCATTGTGCTGCTGCAACCGCGTATAAACAAAACTTGATTTATGATGAAAGTATATATAGCAGTCTGTGTGCGCCACGGTGCCGGCCGCAGCACCCGCCGGCATTAGGTGGGCCGGCCGGTGTGCGCAGCAGCCAGCTGACATGCCGCTCCAGCTGTCAGTTGGACCTTTCTGAAGGAGGAAGTTACCTCCGAAACTGTCAAGATAAATAAACATCCCGTGTCTGACTAAAAGAAACAAAAACGTCTTTTAGTTAAAGGAAGACATAATGAATGTATTTGAACTATATTGATTCATGATGACGTCGGAACATGCCTGTTGTCGTATTTGAACGTGATAATGTGTATACCAGAGGCAATCGCGCTTGGGCACGTTTGGGCTTTAGGTAATGTGAGTGCAGGCCAGCAGGGGACTGGGGAGGGGGGCATTTTTGCTTTAGTACGATACGCAGCAAATGGCCCTATGTAAGCAGGCCCTGAGGAGCCTTTCTGACGGGGAACTTGTTGCAGGAACTGCCGTAGCCTACCTTCTTCTCCCGACATGACTCGCTCTCATCAGTCCACCGAGTAACTTGAGGCTGCTGCTGCAGAGTGCGCTCGCTTGTTATTTAGGCAGCTTAATGAAGCCCTAACCATGCGTTCGCCCCCTGGTGGTTGGCTGACTACTGGCTGAGAAAGTGCTTGATTAGATATGCAGCAAAGTCCGCATTTTTAATGTAAATATCGCCGACGATCGGGCTCATTTAATCGTGGCAGCCAAAATCGTGATCACGATTAAAATTCGATTAATTGTGCAGCTCTACATTTTATTATGTGAACATTATCCTTAAGTCAGCCTGAATGTTTATGCTGGTACCTTTTATACGTCTAAATGATTCCTCTGCACTTTGAACAGCAGAATGACTACACACACTTGTTAAAAGCAGAATGACTACACACACTACATGTAGTTCTCAGTCATTTTTGCTGTCATCTTATCATCGGATGCAGACAACGTGAAGTACAAGTCTAGTATAGTATCTTAGAGTAAACTTGTGTTAGGGTAACAGTCCAAAAAGGTTGAGCTATTAAGACTTTCTTTTTTCTGTTTCCCACCTCTCCATTTACATCCTCCCTGTTGCAGTGCCCAGTTTGCTGGGTTGTTGTGTGAGGAACAGGGATCGGATGCAGACAACGTCAAGTACTGTGGATACTGCAAATACCACCACAGCAAACTGGTGAGTGTCCACTCGCATTCTCATTACATTTGGGTTACACTGAGCACATGTCAGCATACTAAATCACACTTACATCCACCAGTATCCAATATCTCATTCATCTCAATTCAAACATTTCCTTATAGTCATAAAGTTTTTCTTTATGGCCTTTATAGCCTAAAGTTTTTCTAAGGCCTTGATATGACCCATTTTAACACTAGATTATCTCAGTATTCATACATTTATGATGGGCCTTGATAGAGTATATCATCTGAATATTTATACATTGGCCCACTGAGACATTGGTTATTATTATACTGGTCAGCATCTGTCCCATGCACAAGACAAATCTCTTTCACTAGCTATCCTTCTTTTTTTTTTCTTTTTAAGAGCCATCCATTCTCTGTCATCCTAAGTCACTGAGCACTGATTTCAGTGTTGTGTTTTGGAAGTGTAAAAGTACCCTGACTGGTGTGTGTACTGAGGGCTTATGGCTGGCTCAGTTGTTTGTTGCTTGTGATTATGTTTGCATGAAAGTGTTGGAGGCTGAAGGTGGGCTGTGTGGTAACAGTTTGGACTAGGATCTCCCTGGTATTCTGTGTCTTGTTCTCCTAAGTGCAGGCATGGCTGACGGTAGAAATATCAGCACATGCTCACACACACATACGTACGACACATACCTTTTATCTCGTGAATGGCAAGTGAGGAGGGACCCGTGGTTTAATTTCCTCTCCCCTTGTGTCTATCCTTCCCTCATTCATCCCTTTCCCTTTCCTCTACTTCCGGTCCTTCTCAGTATCGCACTTCCATCCATCCCTCAAATCCCTCCTCTCTGTTGCCCTTAGCCGCTCTGTCTCCTCAGTTTTTTTTGTCTGTCTCCCCCCTTTTCTGTTCCTTTTCCCCCAGTCTGCCCCTCCTTCCCTCCTTCATCCTTCTCCCTCTTTCCTGTCCCATCATCTCTCTCCCTCCATCCCCTTCCTGTCTCTGTCCTAACCCTGCCCTGTCTTGCTCCCCTTATCTTTCTCCCCCATCTGCTTCCTCTTCCACCCCCACCCAGCCATCCCTCCTTTGCACCCCTTGCCTCTCCCTCCCCTGTCCTGTACCCTTCTACTTAGCCCCTCCTTCTATCACTCTCCCTCTACCCCTCCACATCTTCCTGATCCCTCTAATCTCTTTGACAGTCAGCGGTGTCACTTCGTGGCACATCGTCCCCACAGCTCCCTTGTGTCTTGGTACTAAGCCCAGACCGGGTGTGGGAGCGGGTTGGGTTGCAGGTGATGGGTTTGCTCCCTTGAGTCTGGTTTTCACTGCAAGGTCAAACAGAGCTAACCAGGGTATTTATCATTATTTATATCACTCAGTTTCATGGGATATTTCTTGGGGTTTGCAACAAAACAGTCTTGTTGATTGGGTAGTAATCTCATGTAAGTGTTGTTTCCCTAATACTGAAGAGCTGGGAAGTTTAAATGTCACATGGTCTGATGCTGTTTGAGAGGCCTTGTCTGTCCTCACTAATGATCCTCAAGGAAACACTGGGCCTTGGAGCTGAGCTGACACCAGATCTCCACACCCGAGTGGACCAGGCACCAGGGGATTTTGTTGACTGAGCGTGGAGATGGGGAAGGATAGGGGGAAACAACTGGGAGGTGGAGGGATGAGACTGATAGGAGAAACAAGAATGAGAGAGAGGGGTTACAAAGTAAAGTGATTTTTAGTGATTTAGATAGAAGAACATACGTTTTTATCATTCTCTCCTTGTCAGTCACAACCTGGGATTTTCAGTTTTTGGTTCAGGGTTTTAGATTTTTGGCATTTATTTCTAATAACAGATTACTGTTTTCAGTCCATGATCGCATTCCTGCCTAGTCACAAGACTCACGGTTACTATGCAGGAATCAGTATTGTGCTCAGGGTAATAGCTAGATAACAAGCCATTCCCAAGCAGGATTCATTCAAATGTCAGAGGAAGGAGAGAGAGAGAGAGTGAGAGATGCAACCACTGGTTATGCGCGCTGCAAATGTTTTCAATCCACACATGCACATATATGCTATCACTGGAGACCCCCTGTTGTGTCATGGATTTTGTTCTACCCCTATTACTTTGCAATCTTACACACACACACACACACACACACACACACGCACATGCACACAGTTTGGGGATCGAGTCAAATATGAATTTTTGAGCATGATCGAACTATTGGTATTTTTTAGATGGGTAGTAGGAATGGAAAGAGACAACGGGCTGTACAGTATCAACACACACAGACAGATGACATTTTGCAGTGTTAACAAATGCTGATGGAAAGACTCATGCTGTTTTATTGATCGTGTTTGAATGGCTTTGGATGGTGGGGCATAATGTCATTAAGCTGGGATTGTATGGATGACAGGAATGTACGAGAGAGAATCAATGATGAAGAAAGCAATGTTGTTAGCAGAGTGGGTTTCATAAGATACCGCTTGATGGATGTTTACGCCATGTTAGCAACATATGGCCTTGGACTGGACTTACTGACTAGCCAAATCTAATTGAGAACCTAGAATTTCCATGTTATGTCTGCTCGAAAAGGAAATTTCTCTTAGGCTAGAGGTTTCATCAATACTGGGTAAGAATAATTGTCCCTCCATTTCCAAGCAGCATAAATGCACCCGTTGATGTATTGGCATTAGTTTTTCAATCAACTGGACTGGGTTTTCCTGGCACACAACTGCGTCTACTTACTGTCTTTTCCATGACAGATTGACCGGCAGTCATTTTTGCATAATTTTAGTAACTGCTCTTCCACAATAAATTTGCAAAACAATTAAAAATGCTATTTATTGATTTGTTTCATCTAGGTGGCAAGCCAGGAGACAAGGTGAAAAAATAATTAGAATATTCAGTCAGAGCGTATAAGTCAATTAAAAGTGGTTGTGCTGTATAAATGATCACTCTATTTTGGATTTGTCCTTACAGGATTGAATCACAGTGTAAATTTTAGTGATGAGACTGAGTGTCTTTTGTTAAGAGTGGTGAATAATCAGCAGAGGGTAAGCATCAAAGGGACCGGTCTTTGTATGGATCAAGATTTTCACTGTGTAAATCCAGATTTATACATTTTTTTTAAAGATGAGAACAAGGCTGAGGCAATGAGTTGGATGTGAAGTCACAACATTGCAAGTAGCAGAGTCAGTTTTATATGTAAGGTCAAAGGAAACCCTGTCTGCGGTCATAGATCAGTGCTTTTGAAAAGGGGCAGAGTAAACACAGGCCTGGAGGTAATCTGGCTGCACCTTGAGGTTGTAGCTGTTTATCGCTATGGTAACAGACACTATGTTGTCTTTTGTGGTGAGCAAGCTGGCTTGGGCCAAGATCGATAGCCAAGGCCCTTCAAAAGTCTCCCAGGGTGCCTCTTTTAGATCCTGGCCTAGTTTTGGGAAAGGAGTTTTTTTAAACTGTTGCCCTGCATCCTGACTGTTTTTTTAAATGAATTTTTTCATTGAAGATTGTTTCCAACTCAAGTGACAATGAAATTAGGTTAATAGTTTACCAAATCATTATATTTAAGGATATTTTGAGTTTATTGTGCACAGTTTTTGATTTTTGGTTTAAGTACATATCTGCCACCATGCATTTGTGTGTTAAGTAGAGACCATTCCTCTCAATCCTAGAACCATCATTTTTGTCACTAATGCTCATGACAATGTCTTTTTTTGACTGTCTTTGGATTTTGAGTTATCCTTGAGTTCAGTTGGCTTATTTTAGTTTAAGTTTGTTTCATTTTTTTTTTCCAATCAAAGATTTTTTTTTTTTAGCTTAATTTTAGCCTCTTTCTCTGGACTTCATCCAGTAACTTGGAGTTCCTCTTTACCTTTTAGCGAAGGAGCAGGGGCCGTGGTAGTAGGTCTCAAAGCTTAAGTGACTCTTCCTCTCAGTGTATGGATAGACCCCCAGACAAGGACAAGAAGGTAAGACAGCCCTCAGATCTTACCCTCTCTATGCCTCCCACCCACGACTGTGACTGCACTAGAAACATACGCCCTCACTGTTACATGCTCACACCATGGAAGGACATGCACACGCAAACACACACTCACATGTTGACCAGGGAGGATCAGTCATCGCTCAGTGCCTAATGGCTCCATAACCAACATTTATGGAGACAGTATTTGCCAATATTTGCGGGTCTTTATTTATGAGTAGCCCAGCCCCAGTTGTTTTTTTTTTCTTTAAACAAATAAGACAGTGTAAAATGAGATGTTTACATAGCCAGATGTGATTAAGTGATGAAGAATTAAACTAGCAACAAAATGCTAATCTTAGCCAGTACTTAGATGCCCATTATACAGATCAAAAGGTTGTGCATCTCCTAAAGAATCAAAATTAAACGATACACTAGGTGATTTAGATAAATAAAACTAACATATAATAAGGTTCCAATGGACCATGGAAATTTGTGGATTTGAGAAAAAAAAAAAAACTTAAAATGTTTGAAAAATGAAGGAATGGCATTTAAACAACATTGATTTTTTTTCCCCCTAACATTAAAGTGTGGCAATTCATCACCATTCCTCAGATATCTGGACCTGTCATGGGATCAACTATTCAACCTAAAAAAAAAAAAAAACCTGCAATGGGAATTTCATTGATGTAGCACAGTTTTTAGGCAAATAATTTTGCCTGGATTTCTTTATTTAACAAAACTGAGAGTCTCTGCATTGTCTGATATTATCATGATGTTTTGCCCTAAAACTTGTCAATTTTGAGCCCAAAGAAGACCTTGAAATAGAAACAACTGAGCGTGGGACCCTTTTCATATGTGGCTCATTTTGTTTGGTGTAGATTTAGGAGGAATCGTATTTAGACTGGCTTTAAGCACCCAGTGTGTCTGCAGCCTCACCTGCACCCAGCAGCGACCGCAGCCTCTAATAAATGCGACATTAGTGTGAGTTAATCAGTCACGCCTGTTAGCAGGATGTGTAATCACAGGCTGCGTAAAATCAGAATTTAGACGAGGCGTCAAGTCATCTGTTCCACCTAGTTTTTGTTGTGTGTATCGAGCCCTTGTCAGAACAGAGCAAAGAGCTCAACTTGCCCTGTTGCCTGCAATTGATTTGAACCCATCTGTCACAAAAAGCCATGTTACAGTACTCACACTCCATTATGATGCCAGATATCCCACCTACAGACTTAGTGCACATTTCTTAGATTTTAATTACTCTTCAGATTAGATATGATGTACATAATGTAGTTTGATAAAATGTACCAAACACAATGAACACATTATAGTCTGAGTCCCTTTTATAGTGTGAGCTGTTATAGAGAGAGTGTATTGTTCTCTATCCACTGTTCTCTATCCCCCCCATCCTCCCCCTCCTCACTCCTCACCAGCGGTGCCTCTCTTTGGACGGCGCTCTTTTAATGCATCCGTCCTCACTCACTTCTCGTGCAGCGATCACTTGGCAGAGCTGGCAGCTCTGTAAGATTCACAGTTAATAATCACAGCAAAATATGAAATATCAATATCAGTCACTGCAGTTTGGTGGTTGAAGGGATGGGACTCACTAGAGACAGCCTGATATGATTCACAATAATTGGGTGCCTGTTGGGTATGCATTGTGATTCTGTAAGTATTGTGATTTGATATTACAATTTCTTAGATTTTGGATCATTTTTTTAAACACTGGACTACGAGGAGCTGAATCACACTTTCAGTGACAGTCATAAGCAAGTCAGTCAAATTCACCTTGAGCCTTTAATGTTTATTCCAGGCTTCGACACACTAAGCTGTGCTGTGTGTTTACCAGGCGCCATAAATTTTTTTCTCTTAAATTCTCATGATGGTCTGTGTTATTCCCACAACACTACTGGAAGTTGATCTTTGTTTTGATTATAACATAGACATTGATTTCCTCCTAGATAAAATAAAATATGTTTTAAAACAAAGACAAAACATCAATTCTAGGTCAGCATGGCAATATAAAAATTGACTTGTAACTCGATCACTTTTGCCCCAAACTCTGGGTTGTTGGTGTGTGTTTGCCAAGTCTTTAGTCAGATGTTTAGACACACAGTGAGTGACACTAAATAAGGGACTCAAAGCAGATTAAAAAAAAAAAAAAAAAAAAAAAAAAAAAAAGAGAGAGAGAGAGAGAGGAGGATTGTTTAACAAACTCAAAGATGTGGTGCCAGAGCTTTTGTGTCTTTTTGTGTTTGATAATAAAGCTCAGTTGCTCATGATCACTTAAATAATGTCTTCTGATACTGATTATTAATCACAGCAGAAATACATCAGAATAGAGGAAAAAGACATAGTCCCAAACACAAATACCTGTTTTTCCAAATCATATTTTGCAGGAAAAAAAGTGCTGCAAAAAGAAAGTATATTAAACAGCCATTATTTAACAGTCTTGTTTAATGTGTAAGTAACATTCCTCATTGCTGAACAGGAAGTTACACACTAGATTTTTTCTTTGTCCAGTTACTGCAAAATTGACAAGTCATGAGTTATTTTTCCTCCTAGGACATTGATAGTGTGAAATCTGGTTAGCTCAGTGGTTTAAGGTCAGGGAAGGGAAAATGAATTCATGCATTTTAAAAGCGTTTTCTGGACACTCAGGTCACCCTGTCATTCTGACATCACAGGAAGTCGACCTCTGCATCAAGTTTTTTTTTGTCACCTGATTGGATCTAGTGATTGCTCCACTTCCATTGGATTGAATGCCATGTGATTTACTTATTTATTTTTTGTATTTGCTTTTACACATTTGTTTTAGCAGGCAGACTAATAGTGAGATTATTTAAAATGCTGCTATGCCAAAACATGTTCTTTTCCCCCCTCTCTTTCTCAGTTGTAGTCAGTTGTCTCGTTTTGCCGAGTGATAAAATAGTATGAAAGAAAACAAGTGATTTTCCGTGTATTCATCCATAAAGTCATTAGTGGGATCAGTAACTGAGCATTCAGCAGGTTTTATGTTATTTTGTCAGTGTACGTGGTCTTTGTCTCAGCTTTAGGATGATTGTGTGTGCGTGCGTGTGTGTGTGTGCGTGTGTATGCAGCACATGATTCAGTCGAACTGCGCTGGCTTTGTTACTACTGCTTGATTTGCATTAGCCAGAAAGCCCATCCCCCTTATACACACACACACACACACACACACATGCACACACACACATCTGAGCCAGCTGACCTTTGACCCTCGAATGTAGAAGGAGGGTGTGTGTGTGTGTGTGTGTGTGTGTGTTATGAGGTTTGGAGGCTCAGTTGTATACCTACCTAATGTTAGACCCTGCAGTCAGACTACAGCAGGGGCTCAAAGATCCCCCACACTGGCTGCTTGGAAAAGGCCCGCAGGAAACACACATACACACACACACACTCTCTCTCTCTCTCACACTCACACACTCATACACACACACACAGACATATGCATGTACTGACACACATACATACACAATGGCTAGTCAGAAATCCTGCAGGAAACTGCACAGGGGAATTCCTGCCAGGCCAGGGCGGATTATTTTCCCCCTTACTTCCTGTTCCTCCTTTACTCCCCCTCTTTCCTTGCCTCCCCTCTGCCCCCCATCTCCCTCCTTCTGTCTGCGAAGGCCTCTCCGCTTCCTCCTCGGGCCATGCTGTTGAATTGTACATTCATTCTACATGCTATTCTAAATTATTTAGCAGCGAATGCATTGTCTTTACATTTCTTAAGCGTGGTCAGCTGCACATTTTTAGACCACAAAACACTTGTTGTATTACAGCATAGCTTTTCCACGTTCCAGCTAATGACAAAAAAGCAGTGTGCCTTTCCAAGCTATTTTGACTAAGATTTTAAATGGTCATTTATTTATTCCTAAAGTCTTGGTGAACAAATGCAAGAAAATCCAGATGCCATTGTCAGCAAAGAGTACAAACAGCAGATTTCTTTTCTTGATGGTGGTTGTTAAGGAGGTGGGGGGTTGAAACGAACGGTCTTTTTCTTCCCATTGTGAGAGTCCCTGCTCAGAGTGATCATCTGTGTTTGACAAAGACAGAGAACATATCAGCCCTCTGATGTCATTTTCATTGTCTGAGGGGTTTCATGATAGATAGACTTAGACCACGTCCTCCGCTGCCACTCATATTTACCCCACACAGTCTCAAAGAGCACTTGGACATGTCAAATGATTGGGCCACTAATGGTCAGCAATATAGAGAAAGGCAAGAGGGCGCAGTAAAAGCCTTTGTCTGTCGCTGTATAATCAATTGAACTGATTGATAAGGGTGTGTCAAGGTTACATTGTGTGTGTGTTGTGTTTCCCACGCCCAGTGCTCTAGGTCCAGCAAGCATCTGTGTCACTGGGATGAAACTCCCCCTCCTCGTGTGTGTGTGTGTGTGTGTGTGTGTGTGTGTCTGTGTCTGTGTCTGTGTCTGTGTGTGTGTGTGTGTGTGTGTGTGTGTGTGTGTGTGTGTGTGTGTGTGTGTTATCTGACCCTCTAAGCTGAGCCTCTGTCCATCAACACCTACCTTTGGAATGTTAATGAAAAACAACAAGGGAATCCCTAGGAATTTACCTCTTTTTCTCGCTCTCTCTTTGTGTGTGTGTGTGTGTGTGTGTGTCTTCATCTCTGGTTTCATCTCCCTTTTCTTTAACCTGTCTGTGATAGATGTTTAAGTTCATTCTCACCTTGCAAATTCGCTTTCTCTGTCTCTTACTCTCCATCATTCCTCTTTCTTTCGCCAATTTGCGAGGAGAGCCACCTTGTTTAGAGTTAATTCTCTCTTCGCTATCTCTCTCACACACAGAGAAAAACACACAACACACACACGATATGAACTCGGCGGCTTAAGTCGCCTAACCCCGAGCGTTAGCGGAAGCCAGAGCATACAGAGGGGTTACAGTGAAGCTGCCATCTCCTGATTTGGCTGGCAAAGTCTGTTAACTGCCACTCAAACAGGAAGCCTGGCTAAACTGTCATCAGCCTCCGTCCAATCACTCTGCACCGGGACCCTGAGGGGAAGGGAGAGGGAAAGAGGCGAGTGGGGCGGGGGTTGTAGTGTTTTAGAGTTGTTATGGCACCAAGCATCGCAAGCATGTTGAGTCCTATGTCGTCTCTCAAGATCACTGCATATTTTCACAGCCTATCCTTGGGGCTTTGTGTGTCTTGTGTAGGTCTTTGTGTGCGAGTGTGCGCACATGCACCTTTCTGCGTGTGTGCACGTGCAGAGAGGTGTCGGGGTGCAGAGTGTGCATGTGAGGTGTAAATTCGCTGGCACCCTGTCGCCCCCTCAGGGGTGCGAGAGGAGGGTGGCAGTGCCTGTGTGTGAGCGAGGGTGTAAATTGAGCTGTGATGGTCCAAGTTGAAGGATATGATTGGGGCACTTAGGATACTATCTTTTCTAAACTGCAGTATGCCGAATTTGTGCTGCCTCCTACCCCTTATTGATTGTTTAGTGTTTTTTTTCCCCTCCCTCCTGCTCTTTGAGTGAGGAGATCTCCAACCTTTTATCTCTGACTGAGTCTTTGAAAGGAAGTGCCCTGTCTGTCTCTGTCTGACTTTTGCTTTTTCATCTTCTTCTTAGATCCTAGTAATAGGGCTGCATGATATTGGAAACAACTAACATTGCAATAATGTTGTTTTTCTGTGATATATATTGAAAGAGATACATGCTGTGTTATTCATGTACAGATATACAATTAAATATCATAATTTTTATTATTTAGTTACTTTAAAAGGTCTGTCCTCATCAAACAACAACAACAACAACAAAAAAACATGCGTGATGGGACAGTCCCATGACACACCCTTTTTAACTTTTAACCAGCACTGGGTTGTGGTACCACTGATAACAGAAATACACACACTCAAAAGCTGCATCATGTCACTAATCGCCTGCCTTTAGCATCCAGTTGACATTATCTGTGTGTCCTGCATGTTTCCCTGCAGGTGACATGCAGCTTCTGCATGCACAGCAAACCACAAGCAACAATGATTCTTGGTCAGTTTATCAAAACAGGCAGCGAACATTTTCAGCTTGTGGTCGGCGACTGGTGGAGCTTTGGTTGTTTGATGAACCGATCAAGTTATAGCTGCAACGATTGGTCGAATAATTGGTTAGTTTTCAAATATTAAATGAAAGTTAAGTAATTTTAAGAAAAAAAAAAATCCAATTTTTCTGATTCCAGCATCTCAAATGTGAATATTTTCTGCTTTGTTAAGTTCTCTGTGACAGTAAACTGAATATCTTTGGGTTGTGGACCCCTGGCTGCGACCAAACAAAACATCTGAGGATGTCACCTCGGGCTGTGAGAAATTGTAATCAACGTTTTTCACCATGTTATGGACCAAACAGCTAATCGATTAATTGAGAAAATAATCAACTGATTAATCGATAATGAAAAACGGTTATTTGCCGCTCTAGGTCAAGTTTATCCCCTCACCAGAGCACATAATGAACGTATTGCTGTGAATGCAGAGCCTGTGTATCACCAGCAGAAAACTGCCCAAGAATCCTTACATCAGACAAATTATGTTACATCACATTGACTTTTCTTATAGTCTTGGAAAATGAGAAGTGAATTTTTTGAGTGTTCCTCTTGTATGAAGCAGCAAAAAAGCCGCAGCACAATGGGTTTGAGTTTATTTGTCTTACTTGACATCACACAACCTAGTGTGTGACTTTTGCACATGTGCTATTTAAAGACCCCTTTTGTTTTTTATTTTGGTTATCTTTAACACATGTGGAGAGTCTGCATTACATTCCTGCCCTCCTTTTCCCCTAGAACAGTAATGTGTGTGAGTGGTGTGTGTGTGTGTGTATATATCTATATTTATCTATATTTATATATCAATATCTATATATGTATGTGTGTGTAAACATATATACATACATACATACATGTATGTATATATGTATGTGTGTGTGTGTGTGTGTGTGTGTGTGTGTGTGTGTATATGTATATATACACACACACGTATGTGTGTGTGTGTGTGTGTGTATATATATACACGTATATGTGTATATATATATATATATATATATATATATATGTATGTATGTAATATGCACTCATTCCACACTGTACGAACTGTAGTGTCCATAAAATGGGAGCTGCTGCAGGGTATAGATTGAAAGGTATCTGTGTGTTATTCTTCCTCTTTCTCTCCTCTTATCCATGCACTCTTCTTTTCAGTAGCTTCACACATCTGTTTCTCCTCCTCTTGTCCATCCTCAGAAACACAAGGAGCGGGACAGGCATAAACCCAAACACAAGAAAACGTCTATGGACCTGTCGCCTTCCCTTGTACTTCCAAACATCATGGTCCCAGACAAGGTGAGAGCCCCCGCTCTAACTTTTTGATCGTTACAGTAGGAGTGATTGGCATTAAGTTGTTTTAAAAGTTGGTCTTTTTCTTCATCCTGTCCTCCTGTTTTCCTCACTTTGGTCCTGCCTCTCTCATCTTCTTCTTCTTTGTAATTCTCTTTCCCTGTTCTTCTCCCTCTCATAACCTGTGCTCTTTTCCATTGTGTTTTTGTTTTTTATCATTCTTCTCCTGTCCTCCTCCAGAGTTACAACAGCAGCAGTTCTGGGGGAGGGGTCACCTCTCTGCCCGCATCCTCGCAGAAGCGGTTGGATGACAGCACTGCCCGTTTCACCAACGCCAACTTCCAGGAAGTGCCGTCGGCTCACTCTGGCGGCAACTCCAAGGATGGCGCGTCAGCAGACGGGGGGAAGGTGGGGTCGGAGGCAAAGAACAAGAAGAACAGCGGTGGAAGTCATGCGGTGGGACCGAGGGGCGGCCGCAAGTCTCTCACCTCCTCAGGGAAACCCCTCCCCTCTGCTGTGGTCACCATGACAACCTCCTCCACATCTGCCTCCGCCTCCACCGGGCCGTTCCATCAAGGTGAGACGGTAACTGCAAGCAGTCCTGCTTGTGTTCGTGCAGTGTTTCTGTTACAGTCATGCAGCTATGCAACCCACAGTTACAGTTACCCCACAGTTAGAAAAATGTAAATCATCATGTGGCATTGTTGTATGGCTCACCCACCAAAAAATAGCACATACAGTTGTAGTTGCAGCACAATTGTCCATATATCATGATTTTAATATTGAAATGAGAGCTATTGTTAAATTGCAGAATCAGCTGGAAGTGATCCTGGAAGGGATCCAGGAGCGAATCTGGCTCCCAAAACCAAAATTACTCCCACATCCCCACATCTACTAAAAATTCTTCAGGAAAGACTGGTGATTCGTGTGTGTGTGTGTGTGTGTGTGTGTGTGTGTGTGTGTGTGTGTGTGTGTGTGTGTGTGTATGCGTGCGCTGTGTCATTAGTTGGATTTTGGCCAGATATCAGACTGTTGTGTGTGTGTGTGTGTGTGTGGCCATGATAACGTCATCATCCTGGCTGGCCTCTGGCTCCTGTAATCTGGGGCCCTGTCTGGGAAAGGACCTAAAGAAATACAACACACATAATCACACTCGCTCTTTCTCTCTCTCTCTCTCTCTCTCTCTCTCTCTCTCTCTCTCTCTCTCTTTCTCTCTCCCTCTCTCCATCTCTCATACACACAAACTCACACACATACACACACTCACACTCGCTCATAGATAGAGAGAACATGTGGGGAGGTCAGGACCTATGAGGGAGCCAGTGCTCAGACTCAGCTCCTGTGTCCTGCGCTATCAGAACCCAGAGGTGCTTGTCAAGTGTGTGTTTGTGTACATGTGTGTTTGTGTGTGTTGTCAAATAGAGAAATACCGTGTGTGTGTGTGTGTGTGTGTGTGTGTGTGTTCGCTCATCTGTGTGCTTGCAAGACTGTGCCTCGGTCACATGGGACGACTGTATGATGAGGGAGCAGCAGATAGAGAGTGGGAGAGGTGATAAAACAGTCATTGTTATCTTGTCCACTGCTCCCATGATGATGGAAAAGAGAGCAGAATGGAAACTTTCCCACCAGTTATCCCAATGTTCGATCCCCCGTCTCCCTGTCCATCGCCTTTTTTTCCCTCACTCTCTCTTGTCTCTCCCACTCTCTCTCTCTCCCAGGCCTGCTGTTGACCAGCGCCAGCAAGACACCCTCTGCTGCTTCCTCCTCTGACTTCCTGAGTTTCACCGATTCATCGTTACGTCCAGGGGGCGGGACCACCTTCTCCTCCCCGCCGTCGTTCAGTAGCTGCCTTGTGAAGCCGGGGTCAGAGGGCGGAGCTTCAGAGGGAACCACTACACTCTTCAGCTCTCTCATGTCCGCCACGGCGGCATCTGGAGGTGACTCACTTTACCGTAACGTTTATTATGATGCAGTGTTGTTACTCAGGTGTGGGCTTTTTTTTTTCTCTGTTATTAAAAGATTTCAGTCTAATTTTACTACTGCTTTTTCATTATTGATGGGAGATAGCTGCTTTCCTCTTTAGGTTATTAATAATTACATTCCTGATAATGGCAATGATGGTTTAGTTTTATTGTATGTTATAGCAATTCTTTCACAAGCATATCATGTGTTCAGTACAACTGCATTTAAATGTCACTTATTTCAAAAAGGGAAAAGTTTTTTTTTTTCATGTTTTGATGTCTCTAAAAATTAGCTGAATCATTTCCAATCTACTGATAATTTAAAAAAATGAGAAAATATTGCAAAATATTTTTGTAATATCTCTTTCATTCATTCTTAAAGTATTATCAGTGGCTCAATTCTGCTAGTAATTTTTTGTCAATTACCACAGAACAGATATGTCAACTTTTGAATTTTACACGAAGATACAATAGTTAAAATATTAGAATAGAATTCAAGAAATATATTTACAAATTCAATCCTGTTTCTTACCATTGCAGTGGGCGGAAAACTCTATGAGAATTCCCACAGTCACACAGCCGGCGAGACGACAAGCCTGAGTGGAGCCGCTGGCTACAAACGACCCCAGCCTTCCACTGCGGGTCCAGGAGTGGGAGGAGGAGGAGCAGGAGGAGGAGAAGACGGGGTAAAGAAGAAGAAGAAGGGCAACTGGCGAAACAGATACACGCCCTGCTTCACTTCAGATGTGAAGCCGCTGGAGCCGGCACCCTCCCTAACCGTTCCCACCTCTTCCACCGCCAGCACCTCCTCCTCCACTGCCTCCCCCTCCTCATCATCATCATCCTCAGCACTCTCAGGCCGACCAGGCTCGGTCTCCAGCAGTGGAGGAGTAGGAGGAGGAGCAGAGCGGGGCCTGGGGGTCATAGGTGTCAGTGGTGGGATTCAGAAGTCCCCGTCACTTCTCAGGAATGGGAGTCTGCAAAGCCACAGCAGCTCCACAACCACTGGGACAGGTGAGGAGGAGGACACAGTAACACATACGCGCATACACACACACACAGACACAGCAACACACACACACACTCTCACATGGTAGCATTGCTGTTATATTGAGAGGGTGGAATCGGCCATCCTGCCGACTGGAAATGGTACCCTGCCTAAAATAATTGCTCTTGGACTGGTTTCAGTGGTGTTTTAATTGTCAAAGTACCCAAATACTGTTTCAGTTGTCTCTCCACCCGACAAAGTACAAAACAGAAATAGTTCCAGCACTGTTCTCATCAGTCACTGTGGGAAATTAATTCCAGCCAGTTAAATTCTGATGAATCTTTTCTGCAGCTGCTCAGTTCTTGTGTTTTGTTTTGTTTTGTTTTGTTTTTTGGGGTAATTAGTCAGCGGCTTGAGCAGGTGGCCAGCCATTGCTTGAATGTCCCATTGTATTCTGAAACGTCGAATGTTGCTGGTCAAATTTAGTGTTTATCAGACATTTGTGTCATGGTGACAGCACAAGTTGTTTCCTGCCGCAGTCATCATTTTCAGTTACCAAAATTCATTAGCAGCTCACACAAAAGGGAAGTGGTTTTTCAGGGATCTCAGTATACGTATGGGACGTTCTTGTTTTTGTTGCTTTTGTTGGAGTCCTCATGACTTTTATCACATGGCATCCATCTCCTTTTCCTGCTTTTCATTTCCACTAAATGTTGTTGATTTAAGCACAAATGCCTATGAAGTGCCTCTATGTGAAGCAAAGTATTAACATCGCTGTGCCAATGCAAATGGCAAAGGATTTGACACACCTCTGTAATCGGTTTCTTGTGTGTGTGTGTGTGTGTGTGTGTGTGTGTGTGTGTGTGTGTGTGTGTGTGCGTACGTACATGTGTGTGAATGTTATTCTCTCACGCACGCAGAAGTGGTCTTTCTCTTTTTTTTTCATCTGTGTTCAGTTGCTTGGCAACTGTCTTTTTGCTTTGGAGTTCCCCTGTGCTGATGGTAATGGCTCAGTGGTACGCCCCCCCGTCCCTGCGCCCCATGTCTCCCCTTTCTTCCAGAATTACCACCCTTCATTTTTATTTCTGCCTCCCACCTCCCACCCCCCCCCACCCCCCTCTCACCTGCTTTCTGCTGGTTCCTCACATCCTCACCTCACCTGTTGCTGCCTCATGCATTTATAGGTGTAAGTGTGTTTGCATATTCTCATGTGCTTCCATATATACAGAGACTCTAAAGGTGTTATTAAATCACTCAAACCATGGCCTCTCATGGTTTACTGCTTTCATAAAATAGCCACAACTCACTGGGTTAATAAATACCAAATGCAAACACTGAAGAACAGTTTTTTTTAAACAAAAATAATTAAATATTTTCTCTGAGGTAAAATAGCTATTAAATAATAGCAAAACAACATGGTCTGTAAGTGACTCATAAATACAGGTAGGAGTGGTGGTTTTTGATTTGTATGTATTTGAAACAACTGTCATACTTTATGACTGAAATTAAGAATTATTTTCATTATCAATTCATTGATTATTATTATTTTTTCAATCAGTCAATTAATCACATAGTCTGTAAAAATAAAAAAAATGACAAATGCTCATCACACTTTACCAGAGCCCAAACTGATATTAAAGAGAGAAAACAGAGAAAAGCCATCAAATCTTCTGTGAAGCTCTAACCAGATGTTTTTTACTTGATAAATTAAACCAATCAGTTATCAAAATTTGACTAATCAATTCAGTAAACGTTTCACCGCTAAGACAAAGATGTGTGTTTGTTGGATACTTGGCCATGAATTTAAGCGCAGAGGGACCGTAGCTGTTCATTTTCTAAATATATGTTTCTGCAGCAGTGGTGGCTGGCGATAATTTTGGTTTTGATTCCCAGTTTTGGTTCTCGTGCATTTTCTCCAGCGGTGGCTGCAATTTCTGGCTCTGGTGACTACAACTGCTGAAAGAAGATAGGGAAACAGTGGTGCATATGTGTGTGTGTGTGTGTGTGTGTGTGTGTGTGTGTGTGTGTGTGTGTGTGTGTGTGTGTGTGTGTGTGTTTGAATTGGTGTGTATCGTGTGTTCTTTCTCCTACTGTAAATATTTAGCTGGGGGTTAATGCAGGGCAGTAATGGGGAGGATCTTGTCGTTTATCTCACCCCCCATCCCGTCTGCTGTCTGCACCGCGCTGACGGATGGATAGTTAGGCTGATAGATATGTGTTGGTGGGTGAGTAGAGACAGGGGGTTAGATTTGGGCTAGGTTAATGTTTGATGGCAGGGGGGTCACTGATGGGACGGGGTGAGCTCGCAGAATGCAGCGGGATTGGTGAGAGCGGGAGCAGAGATGTTGGGCGGACAGGGGAAGATGATTTCATATAGGCTGGTTTTTGTGTGGGAGTGTGTGTGTGTGTGTGGAAAAGTGTGAGAAAAGAGGGTGTGCATGCATATAGGAGAGAGTGTGTGTGTGCACATGTGAGAGAGAGAGAGAGAGAGAGAGAACTGAAGTTAAAAAATAAACTACGGTAAATGTATTGTTTCCAGAGTCGTCCTTATTCTATAAATATCTTTTTTTTTCCCCTCCAGTCTAGTACATCATAATGTCAGATTTTATTTGTGTGTTTCTCAGAGGTCAAGCTTTGTGGGCACAATGCTAATTCTTGGACCTAGTTCTTCCTCTCTTTATGTTGAACTGTAATTTATTTTTTGCCTTGCACTGATGATGTCGCCCATAGTTGTGTTAACTAATACAGCAGAACCTCATTACTGCAAAACACAGGGGAAGGTAAACTGTTAAACCCAGCAAAATATTAAGATGGAAAAAAGTCATTTTAATACCAAATACAGCTCATTTTTTAAAATATGATTTTTCACGCACGTTTTCCAAGACATTCATGCTCCAATACATGCTACGTCATTAAGAAATTAGAGTGTCATCTGTGGATGGGGTCCAGTGTTTTGCATTTCAATTACAGTTTTTTAGGGGGGATTTTTTTTCCCCATCAGAATTTAAAAATTCTCTGCTTTGTCTCCTATCACAGTTTTGTCTTCTAGTATGTATAACTGCTTACAATTAGCATCCAACACTTTTATCTGTCAGTGTATTTTTTTTAAAGAAGTGTTTAATCATTGTGAGCCCTGATATTGCGTAGCTGAGTGCATAAAATGAGTAGGATTTGAATATTAAACTAGAAAAAAAGAAATATTTCATCCATCAGAAAGATTAAGAGACATTAAGCTTCATCTCAAAGGAGACTATTGGATGATGCGTGCGCGCGCACACACACACACACACACACACACACACACACACACACACACACACACACACAAAATGCAGAAAGCCTCCAACACGTCTCAGCACTTTATCAGAACAGTTTTAAAGTGACAGCACTTTGAAATACTTTGGAAAACATGTTGGTGTTAAATGTTAATTGCCTGGCTCCCAACAAAACGTGTTGCTGATTGAGGAAGCGTATGGTGGAGTGAAGCAAATATACAGCAGTTAAGTTTATCACCTTCACTCCTCAATTTGAAGCCTAAATTTGTGCTCAAACTTCATTGTCACTTATGTCTTGACTGTGAAACTGATATTTTTTCTTTGTTGTTGTTTTGTTTTTTGTTTTTTTGAAGTACACACACACTGCCAGATTGCCCTCTCTACACAGTTTCATGTCTGAATACCTTTTTGTTTTTATCTCAGTTATACAAGCTACTCAGAACAACAAATATTTTCCTGTTTTCAGTTACATGAGAATATCATAATTTTGCAGTATTTTCTGTTTGTCCCTAAAATAATTTTTTAAGCCAAGATTCAAAGCCTGCATCCGTGCCTTTTGCAAAACAGAGACCACATGGTCCTGATATTCTGCCTTTTTGTGCTACGTGAAATAAAATTTCCTTAAAAAATAAATAAATAAATAAATACATAGTGAATCTGCTGATGTGGCCAGCCAAGTTTTGGATGGACTTCAGTTTTTAGCCTAACCTAAACAGACAACATTGATTTCCTGTTGAGATATACCAGCTTGACTGGATCTCATCAAAGTAACCGAGATATTTCGTTGGTTCCAAACGTATCGAGTGGGAAAGGAAAGCGAAGTGAAGGGTCAGGTGATGGAGGCAGTTCTGCTGTAGAGGCTTAATGCCACTGATCACACAGATAGAGAAGACGTTTTACAAGCCTCAGGCCTGTACGTCGGAGCAACACGGGTTTGTGAGAATATTGCTTGTAGCTTTCGTGACGGGCGGAAAAAATGCCATTTGTTCTTTCTCCCCTTTTGTGGTTTTAGTTTTGATTCGGGAGTAGGTGTTTATTCCTAATGACAGCATGAAGTGGAAGAGCTTTATCATAATACTGTTTTTAATGGAAGCAATCAGTATTTTTTTCTTCAGGAACTAAGAAATACAGCCTTGTTAGGCTGACATCCATGCACTTTTACATTTATCTAATTGGTTGTGAAAACGTTTCATAAACGTAAAGGTTGTAGAATTTTCTGCACCCTGGCAGAAGCTCCCAGTCGAACTTAAAATAATGAAAATGAGATTTCTGAGGTTTTTCACCTGGCAGTGACTATATTTAAAATGTAATAGGTAATACAATATATCCAAAATGTCATTTACTAACATCATATACCTCAACAATCATGTTAACTTTTTAACTTTATTAATAACATAATGAATTATAAATAATAATAATAATAATAATAAACATCCATACACTATTCAGAAAAGACTAGTTCATTTTGTTATCTGTTTTTCTGCTAAGTCTAACTTCTATTTAAAAACTAATTTAAAAGATACTTTAAATTAAAAAAAAGTGGTCGTGTTGCATCATGAATTTCAGTCTAAATTCTTAAATGACTCTGCTGTTCCTTGTTTATGGCTCTTTCATCGTCATGTCCAGGTATTGTTGTTATCATCATCATCATCATCATCATTATTATTATTGTTATTATTATTATTATTATTATTATTATTATTATTATTATAAAGGGTTTGTAAACTACTAATTCCTAAACACACTACACAACCATCATACCAACTGGTTTTAAGTTTATTTTCAATTGTTTAAAGTCACACTATCATGCCACATACTGCTCCCATCTTTAGATTTGGGATACTGTATAATATTACCTTCTGTATTCATACACTTTAAGCCTAATATTGAATTAATATGAATCCTTTAAAATGTGTCCTTTGTCCTCTGCCTGCGCCGCTACACTCTCAGCAGCCCATTGTGTCTCTTATTGTTGGCATGAGCTAAATTCTCTGATAAACTGTTTGGTTGGCCTCTAATCCAGCTAGCAAAATCTTGAGGGAGCACAGGACCCCTCAGCCATGACAGCACTGCTTTGGGTATCAATCTTACTGGTGCATATTACAAAGCATTATAAATAGTATGTGGGCCCACGTGGTGTGTAACTCTCTCTCTCTCTCTCTCTCTCTTACTCTCCCTCTCTATCTCTCTCTCTTTCTCTCCCACCTCCCCCCACCCCTCCCCTCCTGGCACAAAGATCTCTTGTTCCCCCAGTGAATGTGTGCTGCCCTGAGCCATTCAGTCTTTTGTGGGGCTGAGGGGCCCTCTATCTCCCCCCTCCTCTCCTGGGGTCAAAGGGGGGCAGGGGCAGGGCTTACCCCTGGTTAGTGGGCGAGCAGAAGAGTATGTGTGTGTAGGGGGAGAGCGTAAAGCGATAAGAGAATGGTACGACGTGTGTGTGACTGTGTGAAAATGGAGCAGTTGGTATGTGATGTGCAATTAGCACATGTATTGAATGTAGCAGAAATATTCAATATAGAGTTCAAAACTATCTATGATGCGTCACGTCTGTGATCATGGTCGTATCATGTCAGTGATGCGGAAAGACCAGAGGAACAAGCAGAGGGAGAGCATGCGATGTGTCGCCTCAGGAGGAAGAGTCGTTTCATATAAATGTTCCCTCCCCTCTCCTCCTTCCTCTCTGTGTGTGAAAGCCCGTTGTGAATAATGTGGACGTGGATTGGTGTCATTAGATTTTTGCCAGCCACTCTGGGTCACAGGGAGGCTACCCACGCTGTGTGTGTGTGTGTGTGTGTGTGTGTGTGTGTGTGTGTGTGTGTGTGTGTGTGTGTGTGTGTGTGTGTGTGTGTGTGTCTTTGTACACATTGAGTACACTATGATGAAAATTAAAACCTCATTTTGGGGGTTGCCCTGGTGGCTCACCTGCCGCGAGAGCCCAGGTTCGGTTCCGGCCCGGGACCTTTGCTTCATGTCATCCCCTTGCTCTCCACTGCTTTTCCTGTCCTTCTGTCAAGTGGAGCAGAAATGCCAAAAAAGTAATCTTAAACAGCAACAATGAAAAAAAAAAATTTGGAGACACCCATCATTGCTGCAAATGTGTCATGTTTCATTGTAGCAAATGGCAAATTGTTGTATTTTCTCAAAGTATTAGAAGTTCTCCTTTTTTTCCCGGGTGAAAAACCAAGACAAGAAAATAAAATATTCCAGATGCTGGGATCATATTTAAAACTTGCCTAAACAAATTGTTTTAAAAACCACAAATTCACACATGCATTTAAAGTGAAAGCCCAGCCTAAACACACAGGACCATATTACTGCTATAATCATAACCTCAGCTGCTGGTATTTATGAACGTCACCTCTCCAAGAGCAATAATCCCATAGAAATGAGAGCAAAAATCTCAGGCTGCTACACTGACAGTGACTTGGACTGTCAGTGTAGCAGAGTTTGTAGACCAATAAAAACATTTGAGCCTTGAAGTTCAGATGAGTTTTATTTGTGTGTGGGGGATTAACAGCTTTGAACCATATTCCTGTAAAAATCATCCTCTTACCGTATTATTCCACTGAATTAGCAGGTGAGGAGGAGAATAACGCCGCTAACAGCTCTGACTCTCCACAGGTGTTTTCTCTGGTGCAGATGGGTTGTCGTCGGGGGTGGGATCCGTTGCCATGGGCGGGTCCACTTCTGAGTTGTCACAGCAACAGCAGCCCACACCCTCCCTAGCCCCTCCCTCCCCTTTCACCGCCACTGCTCCGCTAACCAGCACAGCCTCCACACATGTGAGTATACACACACACACACACACACGTGTATGTAAAACTTTGTCAATCTCGCCCTGTTTCACACAGTTTTCACTCAACAAACATGCTCACAAAGCACACCCGCCGTCTTATACTCCCTTTCTTTCTCTCTTATTCACTAACACACACACACACACACACACACACACACACACTTCATTCCCCATCCTCCACATCTGTCAATTCACCCTCATTTGTCGCATCTTTGAGTTGAAGTGTTGATAAACTGTGGGAACACAAATAAACCAAAGCACACTAATTAAATGTCTGCAATGCCAAATCTCTCAGCACCATTATTAATCCGCTGCACATTAATTATATGTGAAATGTGTCTGTCCTGACCTTGTGTGAATTGTGTTTTCTCAGCAAGTTATTGTACAGCTGACAGTATGCTGCACCTGTAGAAGATCTTAGTTTTATTCAGAGTTTTAAAAAAAAAAAACAAAAACAACATTTTTGTCATTGCAGCAGCGATGAATTGTCGACACCAACAGCTTGGCTGTATGAGCTTTCACTCTATTATTACAGTATTAATTGGTTGATGCAATTTATCCATTTATCCCTACATATCTTTTCAAGGATGTGGTCAGGAGACAGAAAACAGCAAGGAAGGAAAAAATGATGATATTGCTGTAGGAATAAAATGAAATACTGTGTCTAAAAATAATAAAATCCTGATAAATAAAAGGGCTATTATTAAGGTGGATTTTAATGCTTAATCTGATTTTTGTAAAAAAAAAAATGTAGAAAATGCAGTCCATGTATTAGATTTAAGTTTCTTTAAGTTTTTCCAGTATTATTAAACATTTGAACAAATTGCAGTATCAACCTTGGCTATAGTAGCACCACTTTGTCAGGTTTTACAGCTCAGATGGTTTTGTGTAGAACTGAAGAATGCAGTTTTCACAATCTCTTAACAATTAGTAGGGATGGGAAAAAATAGATTCAGTAACAAATCACAATTTTTTTTGTCTTTGATGATTTTCACATCATCATACTGACCTTTTATAAATACTTTGCCCTTATTTTGGACATATTTTTTACTTTTCGGAAGATGGAGAAAATATTGCGGCCTAGAATGCAGCAGAGGGCCGTGTGACATGTTCAAACAAACATTTAGCTGCAGGTCTCTGGGAACCAAGTCTATCATCTCAGGAATGAAAGACTGAAAGAAAAAAAACACTCACATTTAGATTCCTGCCTCACCTCCACACTATGAATCAAAAGTCTGGAAGAACTTTGGCTTTAATGAATCAGAAGGTAAAGCTGAGTTAGACATGAGCGCTGCTGTATGAAAAGTGGTAATGTGGCAGTCATGCAGCACATGCAGCCTATATCAGGTCAAGATTACTCAGGACAAAACACGTTTTTGTCTTTAGTGATACATGTGTAAAGCTTAAAGTAAATTTCTCTGATGTGCTCATGATAATTGTCTTTGGAAGTATGATTCACCTGCTTGCCGTAGTTCTGTGTTTTATATATAGAAAAGGTAATCAAAAATCACACAGTATCGTAATATTTAATCACAATAATTATAGAATCGCAATCCATAGCGAATCAGCATCCAAGTATCATGGATCATATTGTGTCGGGGAGGTCCTGCTGATTCCATTTCCTAATACTTAGTAGTTTTTGATTTGCATTTTGCATGTGAATTTATTGAAAGGTATAGCCCCATAAAGCAAAAATATAAAACACATAAAAACAAACAAAAAAAAAACATCATTACATAACAAGCATACATAGCAAATAAACAGATACAGACAACTCGCTCACCCTCTCCTACCAGTTTTGTTGGCTTGATTGTGCTTATTTTCAAAAGTGAGGGTGTTGACTCAGTTCAGCCCCCTCCAGCAGTGAGTCTGCCCCCCCAGCACACTCTTCCTCACTCCCTGACCCCTGTGTCCATCCTTTCAGAATCTCCCCAAAGGCCCTGCTCCGTCTCTGTCCACCCAACTTCATTTTTCTCCCCAGTCCACTAACCCCCAGCCCCCGCCCCCTTCCCACATATACACACTGTCTCTCTCTCTCTCTCTCTCTCTCTCTCTCTCTCTCTCTCTCTCTCTCTCTCTCTCTCTCTCTCTCTCTCTCTTGCTCTCACCCCCGACCTTTCTTCTTTCCGTCCGCATCCACTCTTCCATTTCTCTTTCTCTCTGTTCTGCTGTGATGTAATGACATCTGACAAGCACCACAGTGGGGATGAAGGGATAGATGGCTTGAATTCACCGGCCTGGCCCCCATCTCGCCCCATCCCTCTCTGTTTCAGCACATATTACAGAGGACGAGAGGCCCAGGGAAGCACAGGATATCACGCCTGTTTGCAGCATGTATAGAGGAGTGAGGGCTGTAGCAAGTGCTCTGTGTGTTTGTGTGTGTGTGTGTGTGTGTGTGTGTGTGTGAGTGAGTGTGTTTGAGTAAGGACGAGTGAGCAGTTGACAGCAGGAGGGAAGGAGAGACTTATATTGAAGGAGAAAGAGAGATATTGTTGTTGTTGGTTTTTTTTTTTTTGGTTTTTTTCATCTTGTCACTCCAGATTGTCCAAAACGTGTGTGTTAGTTTGTTATGTGTGATGCAGGCCTCTGGGCATCTGGGACACACACTCTGAATCAAGTCCACAGAAATTACGCAACTACAGCAGGATGCCAACCACAGGCGTCCCTCTGTGTGTGTGTGTGTAACAGAGAGAAAGAGAGAGAGAGAGTGTGTGTGTGTGTGTGAGAGAGTTAGTGTGTGAGAGAGGGACAGAGACCATTTGCTATTTTCAGTCCACCAGCAGACTCTCGGCCTACTGTTATTGGCTATCAGCCCAGTCTGAGAGAGAGAGAAAGAGAGAGAGAGAGAGTCTTTGAATGAAAAATGAATGTAAATGAAAAATGAATGTTGATGGGAAGGGGGCAGGATTATGGCATTGGGGAGAGCAGGAGGAGAAAGAGGGTGTGTGTGTGTGGGGGGGGGGGGGGGGGGGGGTGCTTGGAAAAAAAGCTGAAGTCAATTCAGGGAGAAAAAATGGAGCAGGGGCATGGGGAGGGACCTTCTTTGAATTAAGCATGTATGTGATTTTTCAGAGTTGGGGAGGGGTGGTCAGGATTTCAGTCATTTGGACACTCAGCCTCCATTAATTTGAAATGGGAGATTACGGCATTTTCTTTTTCTTTTTTCTTTTTTTCTTTTTTTTTTTTTTTTTTACATCCTAAGTTTAAACAGGTGGGTAAAATAGAATCAGGAAACAGGATGACAAAGCAGGCAAAGCTCCAGTCAAGGATATTCATCATGCATTTATTGTGTCAGCATTCGTGTTTATTTATTTATTTGTTTAGACATACACCTTCTAGACTTCCATGACGAGCTCCTGTTTTTATGCTCACCCCCCAAGATTTCCATTTTAGGGAATGTTTGGAATGGGAAAAAATGCTGTTGAAAACTAGTCAGCTTTTCTGACTCATAGATGAAGTCAAAAATTGCTGAATCTTCACAAATTAGGAAGTAATATTTGAGACATTTTAAAATGTCAAGTTTGATGAATGTAACAGTCGTCATAACCAACTTTTTAAGGTAATCGCGATGAACATACGACTTTTAAGGGAAACGTGAGGCCACAGCAAAGTCACCAGCCCACTCAAAAGTTTTAAATGAAGTCCAGTGTCACGTGGTTTGATGGAGGCTTTGTCCCTTTTACTCCTGAGCATCTGATGTGGTCAGCCATTTTGTTCTTTTAGATGGACCTGATTGCTCTCTGATGCTCCGCCCCCGCGCTCCACCCTCTTGCTGCCTTCCAGGGTCCTTATTTGGGAAATGCTTTAATTGGATTAAATTCTATGCATCAGAAACACTTTGTCAGCATGTCAGCATACTGTAGGGGAGCCGAGACGCTTTCAGCCCCGTATGTGTGTGTGTATGTGTGTGCGTGCATGTGCGTCTTTCCATTCAAATAGGTTTCATTGGCATGTAATACATATTCAGGCTTTTTTTCCCCCCCCAGAAAACAGCATCAGTAATTGAGGTTCATGGTCTCTTGAACTATTTCCACCCAGAATGGTCAGATTGATTCACACTCTTGGACCCTTGATCATCAAATGTCAAATGGCAGAAACAAAGAAAAAAGTTACTTAAGACAAATGGTTACAGCCCTCAGTTGTGACTTACATCCAGAGTTGTCAAATACCCAATAAATGCACACCGGTAATCACGCAAAACTTGATGTAAATGTCAGTGTACTAACTAAAATCACTGCTCATACATAAACCATGTTGTTTAGCTGCTGTTAAAGAACTATACTGCTTGGTGGAATAACTAATTTGTCTGCTTAAATTAAAGATTTATTTAATGTGCATTTTTTGTTTTAGATCAAATGATGCGGTATCACTTTTTCTAAAAGCAATTAGCCGCTTGAGTACGTGATTTACACGGGTTTTCAAAGACCCAAAAAGTGTTTTAGGCAGAATGTGAAGTGATGATGTTGACTGTTGTAAAATCAGTAAAACGTTGCTTTTTGTGGCTTATTGACGTTCTCTTTGTCTGTATCTCTGTCTCTGTGCAGGTGAGCGGTCTGCCAGGCTCCGTCTTCAACCTGGCTCCCTCCCACATGTTTGGGAACAGACTAAACCCAAACTCAGCCATGGCAGCGCGCATTGCCCAGTCTGAGGCTTCACCAGCAGGTACGTGTGTGTGTGTGTGTGTGTGTGTGTGTGTGTGTGTGCAAGGGAGAGAGAGGGAGGTAATGGATAGGTCACGCCCTCTGGGTCCCACAGAGAGGTCAAGGGTCACTACTCGTGATATTTTCAAGCTCCTCCCACACAGCTCCAGTTACACCATGATCTCTCTCTCTTTCTCTGTCTCTCACTCTGTCACACACAAACAGTCTTACATGCATTCACATACACAAGATTTACATGCATAAACATGCAGCTCTCCATCAAGCTAATGGTCCGTGAGCCGTGGTCAGTGTAAGAGGACGAGGAGAAATGTGAAAGAGGAGCAGAAGAGGGAGGTAGCTGCCTTCAGGAACTCCTCTGGTGAGGAAGAGGAGAAGGCCTGGTGGTTTATTGTCTGGCCTGTACAGAAGAGATGATTATAGATGAAGAGTGTAGGTGGTGGCATTAGTGGCCAGAGTCGCTACTTCATGGTGTAAGACATCTGCTTGAACATAGCGGAGAGAAGCAAGAGAAAATAGGGGAAAGGCAGCGAGAGAGGGGAGTTTGGGAGGAGGAGGAGGAGGAAGAGGAGGAAGGTAGCTGGTTCCTGCTGCCAGTCATCAGAGCCAGATCCACTCTGACCTGCGGGTCAGCTCGCTAATCAGCTTGAATGACAAAGGGCCACAGGGCTGTGTGTGTGTGTGTGTGTGTGTGTGTGTGTGTGTGAGAGAGCGAGAGAGAGAGAAACCAGGAAGGCTGTGAGTGCATGTGCAGATATAAGCTAGCCATGTGTCACTCTTGAAACAAATGAAATCATGTCACTGCTTTGGCATTTGTTCACTTCACAAAGGGAAATAAGATGATAACGCTCAAGATAACATCAAATAACCTGTGTGTTCACTGTCACACACAGTGTACACATGTACTTGTTGTGTGTATACAAGCATGCAAATTGTGCTTATGAGTTATCACGGTTACGTATGCACAAACGTGCAAGGTGTGTGTGTGTGTTTGTATGCATGCAGTCTATTTACTTTGGCAGGCGTTTCTCTTTGCTTTTGAGTGTCTGGAGGGTGGAGCCAGCATGGAAAGGGTTACGGAAGAAAAAAGACTTGAAAAAGAAGGAGGGAGTGGGACTAGAGTGGTGACCTGGTGGGGGTAAAAGCTGGGATTGACTGTCTAAGTAGAGGGGAGTTTGTGTGAGCGTGTAGATGCAGAAGTGTGCGTGCGCGCGCGTGTGCGTGTGTGTGTGTGTGTGATTCATTACTCTCAGTGAGGAAAATGAAAAGAAGCGTCTGGCCAGGGGCCCAGAGAGAGGTGGAGAGAGAGAGAGAGACTCATTGAAGGTAGAGAGGGAGAGAGAGAGGAAGCACATGCAGTTTGAATGAGGGCTTGTGTATAAAAGAGATACAAAGGAAGAGAGTGAGTTAGTAGGTTGCAGAGCCGTCAGTTTTAGATGTGCAATTGATTTTCTGTGTGTCTGTGTGTGTGTGTGTGTGTGTGTGTGTGTGTGTGTGTGTGTATGTGTGTTTAGATCAGGAGGTGGGAGACGGCAGCAGCAGTGTTGGAGCTCAGGGCTTCTCCATAAGAGCTTCTCCCAAGACCACCCCGCGGTGAGTACACACACACACACACACACACACACACAGATGCTCTGCTCTCTCTCTCTCTCTCCCTTGTGAGCAAGCCCCTATTTACATTCCACACCCCCCCACCACCACACATACACACACACACACACACACACACGCACACACACACTTACTTCACCCATCCCCCACCCCCATCTCCTCCCTTTCCCTTTGCTGGCCCCTCATCTTCTCTCTCCTCTCATTCCTCACACACACACGCACACACATACACACACACACACACACACACACACACACACACACACACACACAAATCTGCACTCTCTCTCCCTCTCGCTCGTACCCCTACAGGCAATTTTCTCTCGCTCAGCCAACGATAAGTTGTGTTTTTGAAGGTGGTAACCATCCTTCAACTCCGCTTTGAATGTTTTTTTCTTATCGTCCTGTTTATTTTCGCGCAAGGACGGTCTGACGGTCTTCCCTGTCTCCTCCATTTGGGAATGTTTGCATGGATCTCTCAAGATGGAAATATTGACGATACAAAGCCATGTGTGTTTGTTTGTTTGTCCTCTACTTTGTTGGATGGATAGTTTCACTTGACCAGGTTAGTTTTAATTTGATGTGACAGTTTTTTTTTGTTTTTTTTGTTTTTTTACTTTGATTGGTATTTTTCAGTGTCATGTGAATATAGTTTCTAAACGTGGATATTAGAACAAAATATTTATGGGAAAATGTAATTGCAGAGATTTGATTTTTGTTAAAACCAACATGCCAAATGACATGATAATTATGACTTGTCAGTTGTAAACATTTTCATGTCTGTGTAAATTCATGAAGTAGTTATTTTTTGCATTTCATTTCTTATTTTTGGGATTAGGCTATGATGTTGCATATGAAGTTGGATGTAACAAGGGAAAATGTTGTCTTTCGCTTTCCATTTTCTTTATTTCTATTTTATTCATTTATATTGTATTATACTTGTCCATTTTCCCGTCTCTCTGCTATCCCTCTTTCACACTCAACAGATTGTCTCAGCACACACACCAAGATTTATCGCATCAAGACTGTCCACTTCCCTCTCTCTCTCTCCCTCTCTCCCTCTCTCACACACAGAAAGCCTGGCCCCTTTTCATTAGCAGCCACTGTAACAACAAATTGATGTAGTTTTATAGCCAGCAGTGTCTATGTTTGTCTGACGTTTATGTTGGGTCGTTAATCTCCCCATTGACCTCTCTATCTCTGCCTTTCTGTCCCTGCTCGCTCTCTCTCTCTATCTCTCTGTCTCTCTCTCCCTCTCTTCATTCAGGTCTCCCATTGGTGGCCTGCAGATCCGCTATGACCCCTCAGGGTCGTTGCCGGGGCCAGGGCTGGGGTTGCTAGGGGCGGGGGGAGGTGGCGGGGAGACACTGCCCCCGGTGGCCACCAGTATAGAGCAACTCCTGGAGAGGCAGTGGAACGAGGGGCAGAACTTCCTGCTGCAGCAGGGAGCGCAGGGAGATGGTGAGACACCCACACGCACGCACACACACACACACAAACACATAAATTTATCATGAAGACTCCATTCCCGCTCTACTCTCTTAACCCCAATCGTTATTTTGAGCTTTTTCCTTCTCCCACCATTTCTCTTTCTCGATTTCTCCCTGTCCATCAATTGATCTGTCTCTTCCTGCCATTTTGCTCTCACCCCCACTTCTCACTGCCTCTCTCACTTTACCTGTCGGTGTTTCTGTCTGTCGTTCTATCAGTTCAATTTTTGTTTCAGTCTTGACACGTTTCTCACATGAAGTATGCTAACAAGATAGGGATATGGGGAATCAGTAAAGCCTCTCTCTCCCTCTCCCTCCTTCTCCCTCTCCCTCCCAGTGGTGGGCATGTTGAAGTCCCTTCACCAGCTGCAGGTGGAGAACAGGAGGCTGGAGGAGCAGATTAAAACTCTGACTATGAAGAAAGAGAGACTGCAGCTTCTCAGTGCTCAGCTATCAGTGCCTTTCACTCCCACCACAGCCTCCTCCGGTACACTTGCATAGACACACACTAACTCACAGATACACACAGACACATCTATACCCGTTTAAATCAGTTACAGTGAAATGAATATATATTTGCCCGTCTTTAGAGAGATACATGAATTTGTTTGACAGGAACAGAGATTTATATTGTTAAGAGATTATGTGTCATGGATTAAAAAAAAGAAAAAGAGAAACAATAATGAACACAGAGGCACAGATGTCCATGATGGCATCCTTGCACAAATACACTTAGACACACAAACCTTGATCATTCTCACCATTCATGCCCAATTTGCAACTACAAATACGGACACACACACACACTCACACACATAGAATCTAAATATGCATTAATTTATGTTGCAGACGTGAAAGGAGCTCAGCTGGGAGCCAGTGACTCCTCCTTACCAATGGCAGCTCAGGTAAGGACAAACCTCTGTCTCATTATGGAGTATAAACCCAACAGCACCACATGGTCAATACAGTAACCAAACTTATAGTCAATTTATGTAATAACTCAATGATTTTAGATCAAAGAAGCATCATATTCTAACATTGGGATAATTGGTACTGCAGGGACTGCTGGTATGCTCCTTCACTACGCAATCATGTTATTATAACCACACTGACAGAAATGAACCCTGACTAGAAGACATTGTTTATTAATGGTCTCTCATTGCCTTTCTCTTTCTGTCTGTCTGTCCTGTTTTCATTTTCCCTCTCTGCCTTTCTTTCTCTCTGTCTCTCTCTCTCTCTCAGGACAGTGCGTCATGTGGGGGCCGCAGCAGTAGTGGTTCCACCTCCTCTCTCTCCACCCCTCCCTCTGTCTCCCAGAGCCCCCCTCAGCCGCAGCTCAACGGGGTCACGGCCGTGGGAACCACCCCTGCCGGGCTGGGCGGGGTGGCGGGGCTGATGGGCGCTCTGGGTGGGGGCGCGCTGGGCATGGGGGGCATCGTTGGGGCCCTAAACGGGGTGATCCAGACACCAACAGGCACTCCCAGCCCTCACACTCACACCTCGGCAGCAGCTACTGGTGTCACTCTGCCCATTAACAACAGGTATTTGTCTGACTGCATCTTTTGTTTATTTGTTTTTCTCTCTTGTTTTTTTTTTTAGGGTGGAATTGGGTCATGGGTCACAAATGGTGGAGTAGATTTTTGGGGGGGTTCCCCATAGCCTTATTTTGTTTACTCTTTGAGAGTCATCAACCCCATTGTTGCTCCACCAAATCCAAACAAAAGTAAACTGCAAACATGGAGTCTTTTCAGATGCCAGGGATCAACCCAGTCTTGATTTTATCAGTTGTGTGACTGTGATTTTGATTGGGTCCTCTTCCTTTTTTCTTTTGCTCACGTGTTGGATTGTAGCAGCTCAGCAACTGCTAAGAACAGGTGAGAGATCAAAATTCGGTGCAACCTCTTCACCACAGCCTGTAGCTCCATTTCATGTCCCAGCAGTCTGCTTGAGGGGGTTTGTGATTCTGTTGAGGTTCTCCTTAGGTTCTTCTCAGTGTGTGAATTCCTGTCCCCTATCATCATCAAACTTTTAAGAAAAATGTTGTGTAATTCCCTGATTGTCCCTGTGTCTATCATATTATCATCTGAAACACGGTGCAGTCTCAATCCATGATTCATCATCTTCACCTCACAGTTTTTTTATGTTGCATTTTGTGTTTTTTGTGGCGTTCACCTTGTTATAAACCTTTGAGACTCTAATTGAGCTGTTTGTGAGAGAAGAGCTGATGAGCAAGGAGATGCTGTGTCTGTTTTGTTGTTGTCTGACTGTGTTTTGTTGTGTTTTTCCCAACTTAAGTGCTGCACGGCTCGGCCTTCTGTCTGAGCAGCAGAGACTTCTCCTGCAGCAGCATCAGCTACAGCAGCTACTGTCTTCACAGCCCTCAGCGGTACGATACACACACACGCATACAGCACTACTGTTTTCCTTTGGACAGCAGCCTAAATCATCAGTCTGGAAAAATGCTTATTAACTTTTCTTCTCCTTCATCCCTCTTTGCCTTCTTTCTCCTCCCTAATCATTCCATCAACCCTTTCTTCCCTCTGTTTTACCCCTCGCCTCACTTTTTGTCCCTCCACTTGTTTTCTTTACCTCCTTCTCCCACATCTACCATTCTTCTTGTTCCTTCTTTGCATCTTTACCCCATCTATCCTCTTCTTTCCTCTGCTTCTTCGCACCTTTCCCCGTCTCTCTCTTTTCCTCCCTCCTCTTCCCCTTCCTTTCCTTCCTCCCCTTGTTTTCTTTCCCTCCCTCCTCCTCCCTCTCCAGGAGCAGCAGCAGGTGTTGCTCTACCAGCTGATGCAGCAGCAGCAGGACCTCCAGCAGCTGCAGTCCCTCTCCTCCTCCGCCCAGATTCCCTCCATCCCGCTGTCCTCCTCTCAGCTGCCCATCAACAACCTGCTGCCCGGCGCCCACGGCCAGAACCAGGGCCAAGGCGCCATCACCGCCAACCCCTTCCTGGCGCTGCAGCACACACACCCTCACACAGACACACACGCCTCGGGGGCTCAGAAACCACGGCTGTCCGAGAAGGCCGTGGGCGTCGCGGGGCAGGAGAAGACATGACAGCAGACGCCTTTCTTTAAACAGAGTTTTTGGGTGATTGGCCCTTCAGGTCATCTTTCCCATTAGGTGATGAGACCCCAGATGCCAAAATCATCCTCATGTTCCCCGTCGGTCAGTCAGTGTGGCACTCCATGCTAACCTTTTAGCGTACATTATGTTGAGTGATGGTGGGAGCATTGTCCACAGTAAGAACATACTGTTAGTGTTTTACATCACATAGCCTTTAGGGTCAGAAATTTAAAAAAAGGAAATATTATTAATTCAGTGTAGCTGTTGCAGCCAGGCTTATTCTTATTCGTAGTTCAGACAAATGTCCACATGTTGGTCTGCTGTGCATTGATTTTTAGCTGCACACAGTCTCATCGCCCACCATGTTCAGTTTATGTGGAGACAGAAACAAATGTGTTAATTTTACCTCTCATCACATACACAAAGTACCAATTTATTTACTATTTAGCTTTAAATTTTTTCTCATTTTTTTATGATCATCATTATGTTACTCATCTTCACCCAATACAATGTGTGCTAAAGTGCTCTAGCATGTACTACCAGAGCAAATGATCTATTGGGGACTTAGGGGTGATTTTGGTGTTTCTATTCTTATCTTTTTACAAATTGACCAAAAGGCCAGTCTCCCCAAAACTGTATTCTTTAATTTTTTTTTCTTTTTTCTGTTTATTCCTCTCATCTTTCTACTTCTTGCACCCATGTTTCCTTTTTTGTCTTATGTTCTCACTCTGTCCTCTCTTTCTCTTCTTTATTCTACAACTCTCCATCTCTCACTTTTTCTCATTGCTTCGTCACTCCCCATGCTCACATCGCTCTCTGTCTGGTCTCTATGCTACTTTACTCTCTCAGGGGCCTCTGCTAACCAGTCGTGCACTCAGCACACAAGCTAGCACACATAACTACAACCGTAATAAATAAAAATAAGGAATAAATAAATAGATAAATACTACTATCCCCTACAAGACTCACCAGTAGCAGATGTAGGTTGACATCTGTCTGTTGTAAGTTTGGAGGGGAATAATAGGCGTGAGGCTTGTGAAATGATCCCATGTGCTTGTACTGTTACCTCTCCCCGTGTCTCTGTTCATGCTGTTTGTGTAAAACCATTAACTGTCAGTGAGCCAAGCCTCGTATGGTCACCGCAGAAGCCTTGCTTTGACTGTCTCTTCTCTGGGCCAGATACAGGGGGCTCATTCAGTGAAGGGAAGTGTAAAAAAAATGAATGTTCAGAGGGATGCTTTGTTCCACACAGCACAGAATCACGAAGAAGAAGAAATTATGCAGAAACAGAGCCGCTGGTTCTCACCCCGCAGCTCTGTGCAAACGGCGTTGCATTGCATTTTCCTGATTGAGCCCCCTGCTGCACCTACCTCTCATGCAGGACCAGCCTATCAGGACCTAAGGGCCGCCAGAAGCGGCCAATAAAAATCCCACAACAGTCAGGACTGGCCAATCAGGGTCAAACCCAAGTGCCTGAGGCCAAGGGGGGAAGGCGGGATTTATTTTCCTTTTACCTGTGTCCCTGTCAGTCAGCCCGTTCTCAACGCTACTGGTAGTTAAGCTGCGTTGCTAAGGCAACAGATCACAGAACACTTGTGCACGTCAGACCAGACGTGCCCTTCCTTTAATAAAACCAGGAAATACTATTCTGCTGCATTCTCTAATATCAAAGCCAACTTTGTATTGTGCTTTTTATTTATTTGGAGATTGTTTGTGTAATGAACGTAAGATGCTATATTTTAAAAGCCCACTGGTGTTGCAATATAACATCGTTTTATACTACTACTGTATAAAGTTTTTTTGTTTTGTTTTTTGTTTTTTTTTGTTTTGTTTTGTTTTTTTTGTTTGTTTGTTTTTCTTCCCATACAGTTGAATCTTACTGTAAACTTTTTTGATGACTTAAAAGCGATGTCATGTATTTGAAAGCTAGAAACTACTTGAGAGTTGGCTGATGGGTTAGTGTGGCTGTACATAGCTGTTTGTTTGTGGGGGGGCAGGGGGGTTGGGGGAGGTGGAGGGTGGTCAGTGGCACAGTTTTTACCTCGTTAAGTGTATATAGATCTTTCTCATTGGCCGTTGGTGTATATAAGTGATTGTGATTGGCCGTGCTGGTGTGAAGGATAGCCAATGAAGCCTCAGTTTGTGCGTGTGAATCTTAGGACCAGATAAATAGGTTGACGGTGACTGGACACATAAAGTATTAATTTATTTTTATATGTGCAGGGACATTGTGTTTCTTTTTTAAGTTTTGCACCATTTTTCTTGATAAAAAGTCATTTTATACTCTGGGCACCGTGTTTTCATCTGTGCACACGTTTGGATCAGTTTTGTACAATTGGAAAATGAAGGGGGGAATGGGTTCTTGACATTGTATTTCAAAACACCAAAATAAACAAACGCTCTGGATAAAGTAACAGGACTGTTTTTTCTCCTACATGGTTTTAGTGTAAATTACTGCTATAAAAATATGTGTATTGACTGATCTTTTTTTTGCCACAATTTTTAAACAACAGATGCAAAGATTAAAAAAAGAAGAAGTTGGGTTTGTGGTTCTTTACCATCCAAAAATAATTTACTTGCATAATTTGGAGGTATTTGTGCCATAGTGATTAGTGAATGTTGAACTACAAAGGTGTAACACAACAAATTTTTTAACCTTAAAACTGATCACATAATAATTGAAACATCTACTGTTATTTTAAAAACATTTGATATTTGAAGTCAGTGTCTGGGTTTTATGATACTAACACACTGATCTAAAACACATGTTGCTCAATAATGTCCTGCTGATCACCTCTTTACACACAGAGGCTACGCTGTGTACACATACTATATACTGAATAGCTGATAAACACTCAGTAGCCACTTTATTTGGTGGGCCTGCTCATATGTATCTGATAGAATATATTTTAGTTTTTTTTCTGATCACATGTTGGTGACATGTTGAACTGCCTGAACAATGAAATGGTGCAAATTTTAGAATGAAAAACAAACTGCCTGCTGAATGTCTTTCCCCTGTTTAAAATCACTCCTACAAGTCACTCAAGAATTAAAACTTGAGACAAAATGTTGGTCTTAATAGTGTTTTGTTTAATGTATGTGTTGATGAATTTCCACTTAGCTGTATATTTGTTGCCTAATATCTTGCATGGCAACTAGAAATGAAAACATCAAGAATACATGAGTTTGCTTCAAAGAAAAATGTCAAAGTCATGCTGTGGTGGAGAGAATTTAGGATTCAGTTGTGTTTTCTGTGGTTATAATTTGAGTTTTTGGAAGAGCTCACCTGGTTGATATTGTTCCACAATTATGTAAAATATGGAAGAGATGGCAGCAAGAATTCTGGTGAGTGGAAGATTAGATTTATTTCACCAATTTGTGAGAGTGAATTGAACATCTGATCAATATACTAAGAGGTGCCAACTGGAACTCAAATGTTTTACATTTCAACTGCATGCCATAAGGCCCCTGCTAAAAACGTGCACACACAGACACACACCCCCAAGCTGATGACTTCCAGCTGCTGAGCAACACTGTGTGTGTGTGTGTGTGTGTGTGTGTGTAGAGGTGGGGGCACCATTCTGCTACATCTGCCTCTGCCCTGGTAATTAAAAGCTCACGTCCCCCCCCTGCACCACCACCCTTACCCCACACACACACAGCCGAACCTGCATTCAACACACAACCCCCTTTTCCCGTCTCTTTACCCGAGCACTTGCTCACTCAGCCCCCGCAAAATACCCCCCTCTCTCTCCATGCCCCCACCCACTATCAGGCCTGTCAATCAAAAACAGGCTGTTTAAACAGCACCCCTCCACCCCCCACCTCCACCCATAGGACCCTTTCTTTTATGAACCCTCACCATCAGTGCTCCCTCCCTCCCCTTAATTCTGCCACCCCCGCTGCCGCCTGCCCCGCCACACACACACACACACATGCAGGGCTGAGCTGCTGTGTCCATCATCGATCACCTCTGAGGGAGGGAGGGGTGGGGTCTCACCAGCTGATGGAAGACCTCTGTGTGCTGCCCGACCAGGTGCCTGATCACAAAGGCAAAGCATTGTTAAGCCCTGGTGTTAGGAGACAGGAGACATACCCTCTCTGTCTCTCTCTCTCTCGCTCTCTCACACACACACACACACATACACACAAAGCAGATAGCAGGCCAGCACAAGGGTTAAGCCCTGGATGATTAGACAAATGTAGGGCAGATAGCTGCGGCTTCAGAGGGAGCTGAGCTGCTGTCACTGTGGAATGCACTGCAGCAACACGGGTACCTGCCTCCCACCAACCACGCACACACACTTTTACTTTGTGCTCTTCCTCCGTCTCTAATAAAATACTTTAACATGTTTAGCAGTTTTCAGGAGGCTCAGGATTTGGCAGTTTATCAATGAGCATGCAAACTCATGGCATTCATACCATTACTGGATTCAGCATTTAATTAATACAGAATTCTAGTTAATTCAGTTGCACAATAAATAGAAAAGCTCTTTTTGTCCAAGACAGAATGATATAACTGATAATAATTTCTTAGTTAAATAGTAAAAAAAAAAAAGAGTAGATTAATTCAAAAATATACACAAAAATATATAGATGAGAGAAAAAAAGATTTTGCCAAAATAAAGTAATTGAAATGTAACTTCACTACTATTTCACTATATATATATATGTATATATATATATATGTATATATATATATATATATATATATATATATATGTATGTATTTATGTATGTATGTATGTATGTATGTGTGTGTGTGTGTATATATATATATGTATGTATGTATATAGATAGATAGATACATACATACATATATACATACAAAGACATATTGCCAAATATATAGAAAATAGATTTAATGTTGACCAGATACCACCAGTGATTTAAATTTCCTAAGGCTTGTTGTACACACTTCTCCTTTTCATACTGTGATGGAGATTTTCTGTTTTCTCTCTTAGCCACCGTTACTTTATTCTGTTTTTTTTTTTTTTTTTTTTTTTCCTGAAGTTTCCCTGCTATCCTCATCCCTGAATTTGGAGCAGAATAATATTTTTCTCAATACATTATGAAAACATAACTCAGCCTCACTGTCATTATCGCTGTTATTTGACAGAGCAGTGCTGAAAGACAGGGAAGAAACCCAAACTTTTTCAGGTTCCCAATGTAACCAGTCCAGGATGCCTCCACTGTCATTCGTTCAGTCATGTTCACGTGAGGATGATTTTCTTACACTCTCATATTTCTCTGCTGCCATAGTCTCTTACATCCTGGATAAAATCAATACTTTATGGGGCTCAGACGTCATACTCCAGCATCACAGAAATCAAAGCACCACCATAAAACAAGTTAACCAAGTGCCATGAGTAATTCTTACACAGGTTCAACATATGTTTAGTAATTCAGTTAAATGATTTAATTAGACCTCAGACTCAAAGAGCCAGAGCAAAGTAGCAATAAACCTGAGAGAGGCTACAGTGTAATAAAGCATTAGCAGGAGGAGGCAGCCGCTGGTGTGTACAGTAATGCAGTGTAAATCATTACAGAGTGGCTGCCATTAGGAGGCCTGAGCCTGGCCAGGAACCTGCCGGCAGCTGCCAGGGGCCCGGATCCGGTGCCGAGTGGAACCAGATCCGGCAGGCAGAGGTGTTTAGGGCTGGGACAGGACGAGGAGGGGGAGGAGGAGTGTTGGAGGAACAGCTGAGCAGATTCCCAGGGTATGCAGCCCTGACTGTGTGTACATGTTTGTATCTCTCTGTTTCTGTCTCTGTGTGCGTGTGTGTGCATGGATGTGTGTGTGTGTGTGTGTGTGTGTGTGTGTGTGTGTGTGTGTGTGTGTGTGTGTGTGTGCCTGCCCCCCACAGGTCTCTCTCCTGTAGGATAATGGTGGAAAGGAGAGGCAGCAGGATTCAGCCCCATCCCTCTTCATTCTCAGACAGCCTGTATTCTTCCACTAAGTGACTGTCCTCTGTCACACACACACACACACACACACACACACACACACACACACTTCATCCCTCCCAGGCTTCTCTCTTTCCCAGCTGAATGACACCTAGCTGGGCTTCCTTAAAGCTTCTTGATGCCATGATGCACACACAGTGACGGAAAGGTAAATAAAAAGCTGCATGAGTAAACTATAAGCTCAACATGAGAAGAAAAAACATCAGTATAAACAAGAATGTCATTTTCATATGCTCATATGAGTCTAACATTACTGTCTTACTTTACTGAACTTACACCGCTATCTATCTATCTATCTATCTATCTATCTATCTATCTATCTCTATCTATCTATCTATCTACCTATCTATCTGTCTGTCTCTCTCTCTGTGTGTGTGTGTGTGTGTGTGTGTGTGTGTGTGTGTGTGTGAATGATGAACACATAATTGTTGATTTTTACATTTCTTCTTTAAGATTGAAGAATCAGTTCTAGCAATATTTCCGAAAAATCCTGATCAGTTTTTCTCCTCTTATACCACAAAGGACCTTACCGTGCCTACCAATTACAATGCAAACGCTCTGCGTATGTGTGTGTGTGTGTGTGTGTGTGTGTGTGTGTGTGTGTGTGGGTGGGTGGGTGGAGGGTCCATGCACTTACGCAAAGCCCTAATATAGAGACTGACCAAGACACAATGGTTATATTGAATCCTCTCTCTTTCTCTTTCTCTTTGTCACACACTCGCGCGTGTGCACACTCTTCACAGCAGTTGCAACGGGCTGGATTTTTTAGTTTTAAGAAACTTTTAGAATAATCATCATTTGCATTTTCAATTATCATTTCTTTAGCAATTTCAATAATGTGCTCATCGATCATCAATCAGTTAATAAATCAGCCAATCAGCCAATCAATCAATCAATCAATCAATCAATCAATCAATCAATCAATCAGTCTATCTATCTATCTATCTATCTATCTATCTATCTATCTATCTATCTATCTGTGAGTTTTTAAGTTCTTACTTTCTTATTCAAGCTCTGATGTCTTTCTGTATTTAATTATTGATATTTACGTCTCCTTTATTTATTGTCACTATTTTCCCCTGTAGATTACCCGTGTTAATAAAACTGTCAAATAAAGTTGCTGAAAACGTAATTAATTTAAACTATTAATACATTTTAGACTATATTTTAAGACAAAGTCAGACCACTTCTTTGGAAAGCTCTTTCAGTCTTCCTCTGTGGTCACGATAAGTAACTGGCCATTAAACCTGCACCCAACTTGAAAATCTGTGAAAATGGTTTGAAATGTTATTTGGAGTCTATATGAAGTCATGTGGGTATGGAAAAATATTTCAGTAATGTATTTAAAAATTGCTGAGATAAGTAGGTTCAACACAAACGCTTCCCCACCGCCCGGGCGCTCAGCAGCGTCTCCCCGGTTTCAGCGGCTCCTGGTCCGTCTGCCTGCCGGGCGAAGTGACGCGCTCTGCGCGGAGCGAGCCGTCCCTGCCCCGCTGCCTCCGGCTCCCACTACCGGCGAGTGGGATGACCGTCCGAAACCCGCAGACCAGCGGACAAAAAACCTCACTGTGCGCTGTTAAGCACATTACCGAACCGGTGAAGCGAGGGGATTTCACAAACCGATTTCCTACAGCTCATCGCTGCCTGCTTTTCCCCTCTGAAAGGGGAAATGCAGAGCTCCGGCTGCCAACGTGCCTGTTTGCTGTATAGGGCACAGCCATGATTTATTTCCATTTGGAGGCTACGTGGCCTGTTTTATCAAAAGCTACATCATATACTGAATTATACAGAGGAACTACAACAAAATCCAAAATCATTTCAAATCGTGAAACAGCCTAATTTTACCCAGCAGCTTATTCTAAGGAAAAAACGCTGTAGTCTTGATAAAATATACCTTCACGGATACAATGAGTTTCCACCAACCTCAACGTATAGCCTAGTTTATGGTGTTTTGATCTCCTCTAGTGTCCCCATAATATTCCTATAGGGACTTTAACTGAGGCTGTGACCTTATAATAATTTATGGTATTTTCTTTATCTCCTGCAGTCTACTATCACTATAATATCACTAAAATAATCCCCCAGGATATCATATGTTGTTTATGGCTTTGCGGTGATATTTATACAGCCTATAGGATCTTTCTATAATTTATGGTCCGCGTCTTTGTGCAGCTATAGGCTACATACAGGCTGTTTTGTTTTGAAGTCTATGGACCAGGGCAGCCCGTTGCAGGAAAGCCACATGACCCACACAGAATTAAACGAAATTAAGTTATCTATAAATTCAGTTAAGATGAAATAGAAAACATTTTTTTTTTTTTTTTTTGCCACTGACCTATTTATGATAGGCGTGTCTCTACGTCAGAATAAAGTATATCATCTGGAATTATGCTTGTTTAACTTGGGTGTCTTATGGTACATATTTGTTAAACTACAGTATAAAAAATCTTTGGAAATTAATTTTTTGGACTACAAATGCAAACGTGGCGATCTTACAGTGGAGAGAAGGAAATAGTAAGCAATTATTAAAATGGTACAGGAAATTCATAAGACACCAAGCTCTAACACACACACACACACACACACACACACACACACACACACACAGGGACACATTGCACTTTTGCTCAAATTGTTTACAACCTTTCCATGGATTTAAAAAAAAAAAAAAAAAAAAAAAAAAAAAGGGCAATTTCCTATGTAAAGACCTTGTATCTACAATTGCAGCAACTGGGTTTTTGCTGAAGGGTGAAACACCATTACAGGGACAGGTGGCGGTGGCAGAGATGAATGTGATCTTGTGGGGTGATGATGAATGTGACAGGATATAGATCTGAGATGAGATCTGGTCTGATCATCAGGTAAAAATAGATCAGTCAGCACAGATCATTACTGGAGTCGGGATAATTAATTTTAAAATGGTTGGCTATCACAGGTCTATATTATTAAATAATTCTCTGTAGTTGGTGGTGTCAAGTTGAAGTATTTAAAGTGTGTGTGTGTGTGTGTGAGTGAGTGTGTCTGTACAGTCCATATATGATAATTACTTTTAAAAATAGTAGCACACAGGAAAACCTATCAGGTGTTCATATTATTAACTACTGTATTTACCATTAGCAGGTGATGTCAGGCTGACAGATTTGAACTAGGGCAACTCTCCTTCAACACTATTGGTTTTACCCACAAAGGAGAGAGTGTGTTTAGTATTGTGGCCAAAATCCATAACAAAAAGGAGCCCTCTGATGCGCACTGTTTTTCTGCAATTGTGTTTGTTTGCATGCATGTCTTTTTGTATACTCACTTAAAAAATATGACCCACAGCAAAACATGTATATCTGGTACTGCTGGCCACTGTAGCTCCACTGAAACTTCAGGTGATTAAGTGCCTTGCTCAAAGGCAGAAATTATTGAGGGAAGAAAGAATATGTCGTGTCACTCAGCTCTCTAAAAATAGGCCAATAGTAATCTCTCTAAAAACCAAATAGTGGTTTACAGTGAATTTTTTTTAGTGGCCTTAATTTGATTTGAGCATTGAACATGAAGAGCAGCTGCCTGGTCACTTCTCTAACTTATTTTTGACAAAGTACTGAGTAAGTGCATAAATGCATATAACATTGCAGATTCACAAAGGGACTGCGACGGAGGTAAAACAGGGAGGATTCTTCACTGGTTGCAGCGGTATAGAAATGGTATAGACCGAGGCGGCATAATGGTACAGGCCGATGTCAGCCCTCCCCTCCTCCGCTCCTCCACCTATCAGGAGGCCTCGTTTATTATACAGACTGGAGACCCCAGGGCAGGGAGGGGAGGGAGGATTGAGGGGGGCATATACATGTGGTCCAGTGATCCTAACACACACACACACACATGCATGCACACACACGTACACGTCTGCATGCACATACAGCTGATTCTGTTTCTCCCTCACAAACACACTGAGGGAGTGAGGGAGTGAGGGGCCGAGGGAGGAATGCAGACTGGAAAGAGAGAGAGGGAGAGAGAGAGAGAGAGAGAGAGAGAGAGAGAGAGAGGGAGGGAGTTGTTGCTGCAACTGTGATGAATTTTTGAAATATTAGTTCAATAAAACAGAGCTGTGAAGTTTTTAAAGGTTCACTGCAGGTTAGCGGGTGTACATGCGTCTGTACATGTGTATGTCTGTGTATTTGTGTGATGGGTTGTTCATGCACACACACACACACACACACACACACACACACATATAGATATTTATATGTGTGTGTGTGTGTGTGTGTTGTGTGCGGAGAGAGAGTATAAATGTACATGTGCCTGCAATCACCCAGGCCCTGAGAAGTTCACGTTACCCATGAACAGACGTGTGCTGAGGTAACTTCTCAAGTCTCACTCTGCTATTTTCAGAGAGAACAAGAACACAGAATGCCACAACCGGAGAACTTTAATTGCATCTTGACTTGAAAAACAATGGAAGGCTCAGGTAGGCTGCGTAGATAATATTTAATTTGTTTTCTCATCAAAAAAATATCTACACATATTGTATTTCTAAGCCAGCTGTGGCATCTTGGTCTCTGAAAGTACAAGAGGAATTGAATTGAAATTTAATCTTTTAATCTTTCCTTTATCTATCTATCTATCTATCTATCTATCTATCTATCTATCTATCTATATATATATATATATATATATATATATATATATATATATATATATATATAACAATTACAGAACATAGCTTGTAAGGTTTATTAGGTGGATAATAAAAACATTTTCACTTTGAGAACTATTCAGCGGGGATATAGATCCAAGGAGGTAGGTTTTAGGGGTTGAAAACTTGATTTTTCTCACAGCAAGTTTGCACTTTAACACTTCACTTTAATACTACCAGAGTATCACGATACTAACCCCTTAAATCCTCATGATCCCACACCATTTAGTGTATTCTAGTATTACAAGTACAAAAGGTATCCTATATGTTACAGCAGCTCATGTTGGTAGAATTAATGTGTGAGAAAATGCAGCTCAGTGTCTCGGATAAGAAAATAACACAATGACCAGATAAACCAGTAAGAGCCCTGCTTTGTTTGCCAGTTTGGAACATTACCTATTCCAAACAAATCCTGCTCTACCCTCTAGATTCTAAATCAAACATTTAATAACATTTAATATCAACAAGTCCGGGTTTTTACTCTTCAGTGGTATTGTACTGTTATTTTGTATTATGATACCATGGGCTAGCTGTGGTTTTGTGGCAGCCTTAACACTATGTAACTGAGCACACATATCTTTTCATCACCAGCAGGACACGAGAAACCAGTCAGATCTGAGTTACATAGGGACAGGGCTAAATAATCTACCCAGATATACTACACATGATAGCAGGAGTGCTAGATAAATTGAAAACTGGAAAAACTTACAGTGCACTCCCCATCCCCACAGCTGGGAAATCATTAAAGAATATTTGATACAAAGAGTTATATATATGTATGTATATATTTTTAAAGAGTATTCTCCATTAGTGTCTGTCATACCAAGCTGTTGAAACACATTACTTTGAACAATTATAAAAGCTGTGGTCTAATCTTTTAAAAGTCCCAGGGTAATGTTGGAAATGGAGGAAGCAAGAAGGGGAGAGGGGGATGGAAGGAGGATAAGGGGAGAAATGGAGGAGGGGGAGGAAAGGGAGGAGAGAAACTCAATCTAAAGCACCAGGTGCACCTTTTGTCAACATAATCTCCCAACCCTTGAGACCGTGCACACACTGGCCAACATATACAGCCTTTTATATGTACAAATGCTGCCTCGACCGGGGATTTGAATCCTGGGTTAGCTCTGGTCATATGTAAAAGGAACTCTCAGCTCTGGCCTATTGACATGGCGCTGCTGGAACAGGGCTTGCTTCATTGTCGTGTAACTGCCCTTATGGTAATAATCAATCGGACAAGACATTTACCCAGGCATTTTGGTGATGATCATGTTTTATCACCTGTACATAAAGGTATGAAGTGTGGCATATGGCATGTTGGATGTAGTTAACACTGCAAAATTTAAATTTTTATGCATGAAAGAAAAAACTTTGCATAATAAAAGAAAAGAAAGTCACAAAATCACCTTTTCTCCTATTTTGTATGAGAGAGAGAAAGAAAGAGAGAGAGTCTGGATGTCTTGAGAGCAATACAAAAAAAAAAAAAAAAAAAAAAAAAAAAAAAAAAAGAACACCCGTATGTGGATTCAAAGGGCCATGTCTTTTGAACACATGTTGGTTTTCATATGTGGACAATTTCCTGTAAATTTTCTTCAGATGTGGAAATGTCAATTTGCACAGGTGAAAGTTTTGTTTCTCCACATGTGAACATTTTTTTCACATTTCACCTGCTGCAATATCTGACAATATTTCTTTCACATGTGAAAAATTCATTTAACCTGCAAAGACACAACTTACAGCTGAAAGTGTAATTTTTAAATGGAAACTGGAAAAAGCGACGTGTCCATAAAGCACATGTGCTTTGAATTCACGTGGGTTTTCACATATGCTCATTTTTTGTAAGGAGGTAGTTGCAGATGGAAGGGACCAACTCTTGAAAGTGGGAGTGAGATGAAAGATGTCTGTCAGTGTCAGAGAGACAGACGGACGTGTAGAGGTAGAGGATGTGTAGTCAGAGAGAAAATGATTACCTGAGCACACAACCATTACAAGGCTACAGACATGTATTGATCCACGTCAGACCGTTCACCATATTGTCCAGGGATGTGATCGCAAACACAGAAACAAAAACAGGACAACTGTGGGAAACCATATGAACAGAAGTTATGGGAACAAAAGCTTGAAATTGTAAAAAATTGTGAAAATATGTGAGAAACTGTGAAAATGACATCTTGTGCAGAAACACAACCTTGAATAACAGTACAGGTGATGTTAATCAATGGCTGTTGCCATAGTAGATTTAAGCAGACTGGACGCCCCTTGTCCACAATCCCTCACCCGTCATCCTTTAAGCTCGACCCCTAAACTCCCTTAAAGCCTCAAGTGGGGACGGAGCCAAGGACAGAGCTGGTTTCTCATTGTGATTTAATCTCTCTCACTCGCTAGAACAAACATCAAATATGGCCTCCTTATCAGGCCAGGCCCGCTCTATCTATCACCAATCAATATCTCCTTTTCTTTGTGTGTGCGTGCATGTGTGTGTGTGTGTGTAAAACAGGTCTCAGGGGCTGCACTAACTAAGGTCAAAGATCAGGTATAACCCTCCAGCGTGGAATGACAGATGTGGCCTGAGGAAAACAAGATAAAAGTAAAAGACAAGAAAAAAGAGAGTGAGTCAGAGGTTTATGTCAGTTGCATGTGTCCTAAACAAGAGATCAGACAAAACAGGAACTGTTGCTTGTTGCTTCTATTTTTTTTTTTTTTTTTTTGTCTTTTTGCAGCAGGTATAACCTTGCCCCAGGCATAGATATGGGATCAGTTTACCTGATTAAATCTCAGCCTTGAACAATGGACTGGGAAGGCCAAACTGACATCAGACCAGCCTCTATAGGGACAACCACATCTAAATCCTGCAAAGATGTATTATCATAATGTTACGGTTCCCTCCAACCGCTCCAACTACCTGTTTAAAAATGCCACAAGCTAAACGAGCAACGGCAGCGTAACACGGTGGTGAACGTAACTCTTTATTAAAGTCAGCAATACTTCCTTCAACCAGGGGGAATAGGAATGAATTTCAAAGGCGTTGGCTTCTTGTGCTTCCTGTTTGCGGTGAGGAACGAGAAGCAAACCTTTTTTGGTGTAGCGTTATGGATGTGGAAGGACTTTGACCACAACATTCAACACTCACACACACACACATACACACACACACCCCCACACATGAAGGGAAAATGGCAAAGTGGTGCACACGCGTAAAACCATTTTCTCCCCGGCTAGGACATGAAATTCAGTGTATTATGTATAAAATATATATGTATGGAGGCTCTGCAAGTGATATGACACTTTGTCTGCTGCTTCTATTCACCATGAAACAGCTCCATAAAGCTGAAAAAAGTGCTGCCAGGGCTGCAAGCAGTCTGCAATGGCCGTTAAAGATAGATGGAGAGAGGGAGAGAGAGAGAGAGAGTGAGAGAGAGAGAGAGAGAGAGAGAGAGGGAGAGCAGGGGGCAATCCTTTGTTCTGTCAAGGACTTAACACAATCAGAGTGTACAGTGTGTCAGGAGCGCACAGGCATATATCAACTTCAATCTCTTTTTAATGAAAAATCCTGCCCTCTCTAATATGTGCAAATTAACCTCCTCTCCTCTCCTCCCCTCCTACCGCTTCCCCTCCCCTCCTTCTCTCTCTCTTTCTCTCCCTTGTAGAGGCCCCTTTACCCACACTCCCTCTCTCTCCCTCTCTTTCTCCCCACCCTCTCTGCTTCCCCCCATTCTTCCTTTTCCACTGTTTCTCTCTCTCTCTCCCACCCATCGCCACCTATCTCCCTTCCTCTCCCTTTCTTCACACGCTTCACTTTCACTTGCATCCCCTTTGTCGATTTTTCCTTCTCTCTCCTTCACTGAGAGACAGAGAGAAAAAGACTTGCTTGCCATTACCTTGTTGCTTCAGTCACTAGTTCAACTCCCCACTCACCCTTAGTCACAACTATTTCCAAGACCAGAAAAAAAACAACAGGAAAACCAAAAAACCAAACCAAAAACCAAGAAAATCCTACTTCACCCTTCCTCCTCCTCCTCCTCCTCCTGTTCCACTCAGTTTTTACTTCCCTCTCTTTCTCTTTCTCCTCTCACACACTTACACTACACCGTGCAATCACCCAGAGCACAGAGATGAGTCGGTCAGATCCTTGCCTCCTTGTTCTGCCCGTGCTGATTGTAATTTGGAAATTACACCTAATGAGGAATTTTTAAAAACATGGCAGCCGTCCGTGTTGCCGGCTCCATGCCGTTCCTTGCTCTAATGGATTTCCTGGTATGGAATCCATTTTTCCCCCATTCTGCCCTGCAGGGGGTCTGGCTAGCTGGGCTCCCCCCACCCCAACACACACACACACACACACACACACACACACACACACACACACACACACACTACTGCTCCCTCCCTCGCCTTTCCCTCCCTTCTTGGCTCTCACCCCAGCTCCACCTCCTGACCCCCCCACACACACAGCCTCCCTACATCCCCCACACCCCTCCCTCCCTCCAGCCCCCCTACTCCACTAATTGGGGGCGACTGGTTTTGGTGAAAAGAAGTCATAATCATTGTTTCTGCTGCTAATTTAAGTGGTTAAGTGTACGGGATCAGCTCGCAGACAAGGAAATGAATATGATTAAATTTACATTTTTAATCTCAAGAGCTGCTGTACAAATTTTTCAGTTTTTTCTTTTCTTTTCTTTTCTTTTCTTTTTCTTTTTCTTTCTTTCTTTTTATTTATTTATTTTTCCATCACCAGACATTTTTGAAAGTTAAACCCCATGTGGGATTTGGCGTCCGCCTAAATGCACAGTTTGGTGTTTTTGCAGAGTCCCAGAACATGTGCAACAAATCGGTCAGCACTAATATTAAATTATACGTCATATTATAAGTTTTTGTTTGGCTTGGTTTCTTCGCTTATTTCACTAAATCACTGCAGACGTAAGAACATTACTGTAAACGAGCCAGACCATGCCAAAAACAACCACATTTTATACGTCATATCCTGTCCTTATGTTATAAATAATAAGAAATATGTATGTTATGTATGTTTAAAGACCGACATGAATGACTGAATAAAAGCCCCAGAAATTAAAGACATACTTAAGTGAAACATTCAGTGGAAGAAGTGGTTTTATGGGTATTTTTCTGCCTGCATAACATTTTATTTTGCAGTCCACATGGAAGAGAGTGATCCATCACATGTCTATGGATCGTAGTTTTAAGCCGCTGTACTAGTCTAACCACTGGTAAACACCTGTATGCTTTGTGTGTGTGTGTGTGTGTATAGAGAGGATTTCGCAGAACTGGAGGAACAAACACACGCGCGCACACTCTCCCACACACACTCACTCACACACACACATGCATGCAAATCAAAGCCATCAACAGCTTGTGATGAAGTGAGACGTCGTGGCATAAACAGAGTGTGCCGTTACCATGGAAGCCACTTTCACCTCACAAGCCGAGAGAGACAGGCAGAGAGACAGAAAAACACAAAGAGAGAATGAGACGGGGGGAATGACAGAAAAACAGTAACAGACAGATGCAGAAAGGGTGGAGAGAAAAAAAAGAGAAAGAGAAAGCTGGTGTGTCCAAGCATTCCTTCAGCAACATTTCTTAGCTTTTCAAACCCTTCTCAGCTTTTCAGACTTTTCTCTCTGCTGGGTAAAAAAAAAACAAAAAACAAAACAAAACAAAAAACAACAACAACTGTAGCCTATGAGTACAGTAAGTGGTCAAAAAGAAAGCAGAGGAAAGGAAAGTTCGTTAAAATGTTCTGTGCACACATACACTGGGGCTGTTTAAAACTTGGTTGAACATTCACAAGTTTATTAACTACAACACAAAGCTGCAGAGGCAGACAGACAGGACTCAACTAATTTTTTTAGCAGTGGCTGCTGGAGGTTTTTGTGGTTTTGGATCCACATCTGTCCCTGCTTTGGTCCTACTTTTGCTTTTACTGCAGGTTACAGCCTGGAAACTGCTCTTACTCAGATACTTTGTTTTATTAAAAATTATGTTATTGATTGATGTTAACCCTGCCTGACTGTGTGTATTTCTGTTTTTTTTTTTGTTTGTTTGTTTGTTTGTTTTTTTGTTTGTTTGTTTGTTTGTTTGTTTGTTTACCATTTGCACACCATGATAGAAGTTGCCACGCTTCCCAGAGCATTCAGAGGTTATAAATATACTGCATACTGACATAAATTCCTGACATAACATGAACATTTTTAGATTTACCAGTGCTTGTCAGAAGTTTGTTTGATAATTCACAGGCAAATTTCCTACACTGCAGTGTTTACATCACACAAGTGTTTCACTTTATGAGGATGGCCATAAACAAAATTTTAAAAATAATTCAACTGGAACTGGAACAAATCATTGCCTGCATTTTCTGCATAGCCCGGATGCCCACTCGACTCTGACCAATTTATAGCAATCACACATTACGGGAAGTCGAACATGGCGACCTGTTCATATGACATCAAACAGGCGGTATGATTGGATGATGGCAAGCCAGGGTACTTTAGATATCTTCCTTCATTTAAGCTGAGACGCTAATGGCAAATCTCCTTCTTTTATACTGGACAAATGAATCATATTAGCCAAATGAAAACCTTCATCCATTTCATCTAGCCCATGTTCTCTCTGAGCGATGTAACAGCAGGTTACATAACATCTGCCAGAGTCGGCATAGAGTTTGAAAAAGTAGATTGGTTGGAATAAATCAGCTAAGAAGTGCCTGCAGAATGTTTTACTCTTATTATGAAGTCCCGGTAAAACACAAAAATACATATATCTGCTTATAGTTTTGCTTTAAGTCCATGCATTTGGGACCACCCAACCATGCTTCCTGGCTGTTTTTTTTTTTTTTACCACCAGACAAGTCTTCATGTGACATTGCCCTGTAATCAGGTATTTTACATGTCAGGATTTTGCTGCTTTGCTGAAGAACATGTCTTCAACCCTGAACGCTGAGAGCCACCAAGGGAGACAAGCGACTTGACTCCATAGCTGCCTCAAAAAGGCCGAGTGAGCATGGCCGTTCTAGTGATGCTAGGTTTGTCAGGAGAGGCTACAGGAGGTAATCAGAGGAAAATATGTCCTGTCCTCCTCCTCTTCTTTTAGACCTCCATTAGACCAGCCCGCCTCTGTCTGGGAAAATTGATTTTCTCTCCCCCTCCTCCTCTCCTCTCCTCTTTCTCCTCTCTTTTTGCTTCTCAGGTTCCATTTGGGGGTTGTTCATCCACTCTCGAGAGCAGTTTGGAGAGAGAGAGTTAGAGAGAGAGAGAGAGAGAGAGAGAGAGAGAGAGTGGGGCGGAAGAATAGTTAGGCTGCGACAGGTTGTTCATACATATAGTTACCCGCCCCCAGCAGCAGCCACAGCGGCTTGGATATGGGCTCAGTCTTTTTCAGGACTGCCATCTGCAGCCTTCTCAGACGCACAGAGGCCTACAGCCATTTGAACCTCCTTTCTCTCTCTCCTCTTTCTCCTTTTTCCAAAAACCCTCCTCTCTTCTTTACTCCTCCTCATCTGCCTAATCCTTTCCTTCCTCCATCCTTCAGTCTCCATCTCTTCCTCTGTCTGTTGCCTCTCCACCACCACCACCACCACATCCACCACCAGTCTTCACACTTGCACCCCCCACCCCCCTCTTTCTTGGAGCCAAGTCTTGGATCAATGCACCATTGATTTTCCTATCAATGAACATTAGTATGGATCAGACTGCTGCTTGCACTGCCCTGCCCCGCAAACACGCACACACACACACACACACACACACACACACACACACACACACACACACACACACACACACACACACAGACACACACACAGAGTGAGAGAACGCCTGTTGCCACAGGGAGCCCAGATTTCATCACTGCTCAGCTACATGCACAAAAAGGGATGGGCTGGATGTTGTGGACAAAGGAGAAACAGCAAGGAAGAACAGAAAGACAGCAATAGAAATAAAGGACGGTGGGATTGATAAAAGCAGGGTTGTAGCAAAAGCACAGGAAACAATCAATGAAAGGAGTGACAGAAAGGGTAGGAAATGAAATCAGACTGAGCAGAGTTAGTGTTTGTGTCCACGTAAAGGAAACAGTCATTGGTCAACTGTCTGGCTGTCGATTCACTGAGGAATAATTCAGTCTGATTGGCAACCAGCTCAGGCTGTTGATAATGGCTGCTAATCATCACAGTGAATGAATGTGTGAGGTTTATACACCTTTGGTCTCTCTCTCTCTCTCTCTCTCTCTCTCTCTCTCTCTCTCTCTCTCTACCTCTCTCACACTCACACACACACACACACACACACACACACACACACACACACACACACACACACACACATCTCCATCTCCTCTCTCGCCCTATAATGGGCTCTGAGTCAGGTGGAGATTGACACTTTTCTTTCTGCTGTGCTCCTTTTGTGTCCAACATTGTATTCATTCCACACAAACCAATGGCAGCCTGTGGGAGAGCACATTTCTGCACACATCAGCTACATTTTGCATCACCAAACAATGACTTTGTGCATGCACTCAACATTACCATCATTAATTAAACTCTCTGGCAAAAAGTGGAAACAAGAGGAAGACAAGGAGGAGAAAAGCAAATATTTCATATTTCTTATCCAGCAAGCATGGCAGCAGGCAGGACTCCTGCAACAGTTGACATAAACTGACTCTCAGTCTACTCTGTCAAAAAGGCAATAACCATTGCTGGCTAATGTCTACATATAAACAGAATGCATTCATGTTTTAAGGTGTTTATAATCAGCTATCTTGGTCAATGTTTATATGAGAAGCCTTGTAGGCCTATGTCTTTGTAGATTGTGGCAGTCAGTAAGCAAACTGCCAAAACACTTCCATATTTTCAGGTTGACAGACAGGACTCTTCTGTTGTATGTGCAATATAAGTGAATACAAGCACATTTATGTATTGTATAATAAATTTCATACTACACATGTAATATTTTTGGTATATTCTCAAATACATGTTTTTATCTGACTTTTTAGTGTCTCAGTTAGTTCTACTACCGCTAATCGTATTGCCTTATTCCACACCTTTCCTTACTTTTCTTCACATATTTTTGTTATGTTCCTGGTTTAAATGTTTTTCTTAAGTGTTCACTAGTTGCTGCTACATTGGCCCACTTTCCTCCTGGGGATCAGGGGAGTTTCATCTTCTAGATCTTCATCTTAAAATACTGAACTATGGTATTTCACAAATCTTTGATTTTGGGACATGGGAGAGTTAAAAAGAATCACAGTAGCAAACAAAAATAATGTATAAAACAAAACGATGCAACAAAAATCGGCATCTATTCACTTAAAAATTGTATTACATGTTCTATAAATGGTGTTTAGGCTGTTAATAGGCTGGTGTGTGCTGGTGCTGGTCTGTTATCTGAGGGCTGTCTGTAGCTGGTCTGACAGTCAAACAGAGTCATTATGACACAGGAGTCGTGCAACAGCTGAGATACACATGACTCTGGGAGTCCACTAACTCTACAGGATCACACTTACATATTGGCACTGAATGCATACATCACACCAATTACAGAGAGAGAGAGAGAGAGAGAGAGAGAGAGAGAGAGAGAGAGAGAGAGAGAGAGAGAGACTGTGCAGACCGGTCATGATGGAACAAAGGAACATCCCTCTTTCGGGGCGCATGCATGAAAGTTGATCCTCCGTTAAGACCCCCTGCACGAGGAACCTGAGAGGCCTCGGGGCCGTCCTTCGCCCTGCCTGATTGTAAAGCGTTTTAATTTGGGCCGCGGTGAACGCCTGCCCGCCTGCCCGGAGGAGAGCAAAGAGGGAAAAGCAGCCTTCTGCTCTGCTCTGCCCCGCCTCACAGCCAGCACGGCACTGTGTGCGTGCGTGTGTGTGTGCGTGTGTGTGTGTGTGTGTGTGTGTGTGTGTGGAGAGAGAGAGAGAGAGAGAGAGAGTGAGAGAGAGAGAGAGAGAGAGAGAGAGAGAGAGAGAGAGAGAGAGAGAGAGAGAGGGTGGCTGGGCGTAATTCCATGAATTGTTACGAGATGGGTTTTAATTTGTGTATTTTATTTTATTTTATTTTATTTTATTTTCAGAGGATTTCTAGAACCTAGAATTCATCAACAGTAACATGGTAATTTTCTTCCCTGATTATTTGGAGTATGTGTGGATGTTTACCTCCGCGTTTATAAATAAATAAGCTATTTAGTTATTTTTTTGCATTTTTTTTTTTTTTTTGTAAATCTATCTATCTATCTATCTATCTATCTATCTATCTATCTATCTATCTCTGCTTAGGTTGGTGGCAGCAAAATTCTTCAACTTAGGCTGTACTACAAAAACACAATTTTAATATCTTGCGGCTCACAACATTGAATTCACAACGTAGGCTATAGCCTATATTTTACCCGCAAATTGTTCTTTAAAAAAACATCCACTGTTAGGTGTCCGGGAACTTGAGGCTTATGGCCACAACTTTTACGTACAGTCCTAAGTGACAAATATAATTTGTGCCAGCCTATGTGAAAACTTGCACACAGGATTAAAATGTTGCATTGCTGCCCCAGTCCGGCTTTATAATCATACAGCCAGTGTCCTGCTAAAATCTCGTATCTCCAAAAAGTCAGCGTTCCCAGATTGAGACTAAAGTTTGGTTTTCCTTTTGATGTCCAACTGTCTCTGACCGTACGGTGTATTAATGACTTGTCTTGGTCCTGTCGATGCCAACGTCAGCTGTTTATAGATGACAACAGATCTGGAGACACAAAAGTTTTGCAGTCATCGTGATGGGATACTTGAATGTTACTTGAATTTGTAGGCTAAGTAAGAAATAAGCTATGAATTTTGCTGCCTAGCCAAGCTCACTTTCGAATAATCAAAAACATAAGAGTGCTTCATAGTAAAGAAATACAAGCAACCATTTTATAGCTTCCTTTTACAATAATGCCACAATAAAAATAATTACCATAATCCTTTAATGTTCAGCTGTCATCATTTAGATTTGTGTGGTACAGGCAGCCACAAGGCGATCTTATATATAAATATATATTCCTTTATGTTAAATGCCTTTATGTTCCACTCCCCAAGGAAACCTTAACTGTGCAAATAACCCAACTATTATTAGCCTATTTAGTGGTACTCCAACTTCACTTCAGCCCACAAAGATGTACTCTGTGTTATTCAGAGTGCGGGCTGCAGCAGCTAGAACCACGAGAACGAACAGATGTGGAACCTGGTGGTGTTGGCTTTCATGTGCGGGACGGGACCAGGCAGGCTCAAAGGGGAACATCGAGGAATCTCGCTGCTGGGACAAAGATATTTCTACTATAGTTTAACGTCACTGCTGTAGTTATCCTCCGTCATATGGGCAAGCACTCTTCTCCTGTACAAACTGTGTAGTATAGGCCGAGACACGCGCGCTCGAGGGCGCACGCACGCGGGCAAACACAAAAACAAACAGCGGTCAACCTGTGTGCGCTGAAGGGGAGGGAGAGGGTAAAGAAAGCCAGCAGATTTTTTTGGCAACATGTCAACCGGGACTATAACCTCCCTAACCACAAAGTTCAATTACTCACTTAGCTGACTTTGATCCAGACCTTCGCCAGTGATTGAGGCTTTTACATGTGGACTGAGTAGTGAGTCTTCAAGAAGCCCACCCTTGAATAAACCAATCAACAACAACAGAGTTCACTCACAGCCACTAGCTACATAATGCCTGCCTGATGGGCGCACCACAAGGGAAACTATATGGCTTTATAACTAACAGCAACAATAAGCAAAAGTGAAAAATAACACGCCGATAATCAAATAGTATAGCCTTCAATGATGCTGCCAAAACAAATCTAGTTCGAATGCTTGTTTTAGGCTTAGGTTATAAATTGTGGAACTTTATCGAATAAATAATATGGCCTATACACATCTACATACACTAGGTATAGGCTAAGCAGATGTGTTTCGGGGCATAGTTGAAATTAAAAAAAAGACAAACAACAAAGAGCTGCTATAGCTGCATCAGCGAGAAACAGGCAGGCTGTCCACCGTCCTCCACCATACCGGGTTAAACATGGCGGGTGCACCGCGAGGAATGTAAGAGGCAACACTTTTCTAAACAGTAAACCGCTTTTTATGGCAGTAATAATCACTCAACACATCCCTCGGTGTGCACAACTAGTCTGCCGTAGCCGGTGCGCTGCCGCTGTCCCGTTGAAGCGAGCAGCAAGTGACGGGAAGCCGGGCTTCTGACAGCGGCCGCAGCAGCAGCAGCAGCCGGGACGAAGCTGCTTTTCACCGGCAGCAGCAGGAGGAAAAGCTGCCCCCTACTCGCCGAGAGAAAAACCGGCTTACACGGGAATGAAAATAAACTAACCTGGAAATACAAATAAATTTAAATACAATTAAGTAAAATTAAATTACAGTAAAAT